>NC_054885.1:40171939-40471939 GCF_018320785.1 Cheilinus undulatus
GTAGCCGGAAAGGTTGTTGGGTCCTGGAGAGCTTCTCTGTTCTGCTGCCAAGGGACGGGGCAGGGCAGTGATGAATAAGGAGTCAGTGGGACAGTCACAGTTTGCCTCATCCATCTCTGAGGCTAAAGCCTGTTTGAGAGATGAGGCAGTAAAACGGGTCAGACTGTACTGGAATCAGTCCACAAACACAAAAACCTCTTTTTCTGCTGAGAGGACTGTGATTTTCCGAGTCCGTCTGTCGCCTTTTTTTCTGCACTGTGTTCTAATTTGTGAAAACAACCAGAAAATGCACAAATTTCATGCAGTGTCAGAAGAAAACTGGCTTATTTTAAGACCATCTTTGGTCTTTTAATGATGTTTCTGACAAACAACAGCAGAGAAAATGACAAAGTAGGATGCAGTTAACATGCAGTCCATATTCCACCATGTCCTAGTAGAAGCGTTGCATATCGTTTTGTATCGTGCAACATCAGACGCTCGGTATCCACCCTGCATCTGTTAAGATTTAATTCTCTGCCCAGTACATTCTGGTTTTCCCCTCCAAGAACATGGCATCAAACATTTTTACTGCTCTGCAGCCCTGTTGCCTCACAGTGAGGGTTTTGGGTTTGAATCAGGGCCTGTCTGTGCAGAGTTTGAATCTTCTCCCTCTGCATGTGTGGGTTCTCTCAGGTACTCTGGCTTCCTCCCTCAGTCCAAAAACATGCTCATTAGGTGAATTGGTGGCTCTGAGCTGGCCGTAGGTGTGAGTGTGAGCGTGCCTGGTTGTTTGTCTCTTTAATGTCAGCCTTGTGATTGACTGGTAACCAGTCCAGGATGCAGCCTACCCTGCCTCCTGTCTAGTGACAGCTGGGATAGGTTCCAGCCCCCACAACTGTGGAAGGAATAAGCAGTGTAGAAAATCAATGGATGGAGTTATTCTACTATCAGTTTCAGCTTTCACTGCTGCCAGAAATGCAATGTTTACTATCGGAGATTATGTCAATCAGTGCACCAATTAAATCCAGTTCTTTAACCATTAAGACTCCAGACTCGTGTCTGATTTCTGGAAATTATTCTGCATCAAAAACAAACAATAACCTTTGTAGATTGTACATGAAAACGTAGAAGCAAGTTGGTCTTTGGTGTGTTCAGTAATCCATTTGAAGTACGTTAGTAGAAGGAGCAGTGTCGACCAGTCGTGGAACAGCAGGCTCTGGTTTATGCAAAGAAAATACCAACCATAATGATATCTGGGCTCCCATGGGTGCTCTGTGCAATAATTTATTTTTTCTAAATAGAAACATGTCCTGAAGTGCAGCTGACAATCTGTTTCCACTCAAACTTTTCAAATTGTGTGAAGTGCTTGACATTGTTGTGAAAGACAACCAATGTGAGCTTTCTGACATGAACGCACCAGAAGTGACAGATCTGACGTCCATTCAGTAAACATTTTAAATGTCGTTTTCTTCTCTTCTTGAGAGCAAAGACAAGCTGACAAAGCCTTTTTACTTTTTGCAAGTCTGCATCAACAAACTTAAGCCTCATTAATGTGAGTCAATAACAAGTTGTTGTTTTTATTCCATTCCGCTGAAGTAAGCCAGAGTGAAGCCTCAACTTAGTATTTACAATTAAACTGAGACTCACCAGAAACACGTGAGCAGGCTGTGCTTATGGGGATGGAATATACAAGAAATGACAGTATTTACTTTGCAGAAATATTTGGAGGGTCTTGACCATCTTAGAAGGAACCCTGCATGATCAGACAAGTTCATCTTGTTGGATAGATATTTGTATCTCTCATATGTATGTAGAACTAAAGAACTCACTAGATATCTGCATTTTGAGTAATTTGAGTTCATAAACTCACCAGGAGGCCGCCATGTTTTGGCCCTCGCTGGTGCTTTGACTTTACAGTACTGCAGCGCTCCCCACTGTTCCTCGGCAGTAACCGCTGTTTCAGACTGGCAGCCAGTGTGTGGGCTCTATCTCAGAGAAGCTGCACGTTTCACGCACAGAGAATTTTACAATTTGAGGTCTCTTCTATTTTTTCCTTGCACCACGAGCGATATCTGTCGGTCAAACTAGACAGGAAAATTATGAATACAGAGCCATATTTACCTTGTTGTAGTAAACATTTACGTCCACATCATTAGAATCTGTTTGAAATCTGTTTGTTGATGAACCAGGTGAAGGCCACGAGCTAAAATGCATCTGTTAAATAAAGTAGTTCCCTAAACGTCAACTCTTTATGAAGCTTTCTGTTTCCACACGGTTCAGGTAAAGATAAACACAATACGAAAACACTATGTGCTTTTCAAAGTAAAAGCCCATTTGAGCATTTCTTTGGAGAAACTCCCTTCGTATGTACATAATGCTTTTATTTTGAAAAGCTCCCAAAGGCACGCTTCCACTATTCACTGAATCCAGTCACTTGTAGGGGGGCTTATTGAGGTCAGCCTTTGGAGGGATGACAGAGCTTTGACAGCAAGGAGACAAAACCAACATGCAGCAAACTTGTGTCTGGTATGAAAACTGTTATGGCAGCAACAGCTGCAGGCAGCAAAACCATCTGAAAAACAGTCACTGCACAGCAATGGTGGAGTGCTGCGGATCAGTGACGTCACACTACCAGCACGGACCAAAACATGGCGGCCTCCTGGTGGGTTTATAAACTCAAATTTACTCAAATAGAATATCTAGGGAGTTTCTTAGTTCAGTTTACATGTGAGAGATACAAATATCTATCCAACAAGATGAACTTGTCTCATCATGCAGGGTTCCTTTAACATACTTTGACACTTCTCAAGTTACTCACTGGTTTGGAGTTTGCACCTAGTGGCATGTATTTAATCATCCACTGCTGATAGTCTGTGACTGATGATGATTGCCAATAGATTCTGAGATCTGTGAGGTGTTGGCAGAGCCGGTGGTGCACACAAAGCTAGCACAATATCAGTAATCTTTGTTTTTCCTCCAGCTGGGTATCAGAATTAGTACTGGAAAGGTTAAAAATGTATTCTAACATCTCTAATTTACACAGCAAGATGATCACAACATGCTAATTATAGTCAATCTTATTCCATTAAAGTTAAAAACTCTCCAGTTTCAGATTTATGAGTAATTTTTCTCCCATTTAGTAAAAAGTTTAACCTTTGTACCTCCTGACTCCTGAAATGAGCTGTATTCAGTCATCTTCAGTAGATAAACTGGAAGGAAAATATCCATAAACTCTTTTAAAGATCCTGTTATGTTTTCAGAAAAAAATCAGATTCCTTAAATAAGTGACATTCATGCAAAAAGGACCTCCAGTAAAAGAAATGCTGCATTATTTTCCATCTATTTTTACTTCAGTAAAGTTCATTCTTTTAAAGAAGTCTTTCCCTAAGCATATATTCCTAAGGTTCACATCTTAAATGTCCACTCTTTATTTAAAGCAGGAAGGAGTCCGTTAAACCGTTTGAGCTTCACCAAACACGATTGGATTTTACGTCCCTGAACATTTAATTCCCATGAGTCCTCTTTCTCTTCAACTGCCCATTTATCGCTCCAGAGCTTTTATTAGCCGTGTTTATTTGGAAACAGGCGTCTTCTTAATGAGGTGGTAATTCTTCTAATTTAACCCCAATGGGAAGTTTAAAAAAAGCTCTTCTGATTCTGCAGATTGTAATGTTTTTTTAGTCATAGTTCAACATCTCAGCAGTCTGAATGTCTCTGCAGAAAACTCGACAGCTGCTCTGGACTTTCTCTGTCTCATCCTTTATTCTCCCTGAAGTTTAATCCCTGCTCCTTTAAGCTTCATCCTGTGTCGCCATCGCCTATTTCCACTTCAGAAGCAAGTTCAGGAGGAGGCAGAAATATCTCATTTAAAATGTTCTCTGTCTACCATCATAGTGACGCACTTTAGAGGCTCCGTTGGCTGCAGTTCTGCTCAGATGAAATGCTCCCTCTGCGTGAGCCAGCTTTGTTGGGTCATCTTGGCTCGATGGGAGCTGCAGATCTGTGGGACTGAGAGAAAGAACAAGTTTTTACTCTGCTTGAAAGATTGAATAAAGTTAGATAGTTTTTATACAGTTCGAAAATTAAATTTCACACTTTTAAAACTGTATATCATCGTTCATATTAGCAAAAACAATGCTTGCCTTGTTCCAGGGTGCTTTGCTTTTAAAATCATGATTTCTGCACTTTTCATCTTTGATAAGGTTTTTCCCAACACCAGAAGTCTCATTTCTTCTAAAACAAACATAATTGTTGATTTAAAAAATTAAGAACACTAAATGAAGTAAATTAAGGTGGCTTTCACACTAGAGGCCCGGTCCTGGATCCAAGTGCACTTGAGCCCAAAGTCCGGTTCGTTTGGGTAGTGTGAATGCAAACGATCTACGCCCGGGCACCAGACCCGGGCCCACTTGGGGAGGTGGTCTTGGGCGCGAATGAAGTGGCCTCTGAGATGTGAATGCAACCGCGCTCGGATACGGGACGGAGCGTCATATCAGCTTTATGACATCATCATAAAAACTAAACTTCCGTGGCTGCAGGATGGTCTTTTTGCCGGGTCAAAACAAAAATAATCTTCGCTCAGGTCCTGACCCCAGTGGTTGCCATGGTAGCCTCTTCCTCTTTCTCCTCCTTTGCGAGGTTGTAAACCAGCTACGTGCATACTGCCACCTGCTGTTTGACCAAGTAAATACGCAAGTGTGCCCTGGCGCGGTTCGATGATGCTAGTGTGAAAGCAAGCTCGTGGGGGGAGGGGGAGGGGGAGGAATCGTGGCGCGGTGTGGCGCGGCGCGGTTCGAAACAACTGGGCCTAATGTGAAAACGCCCTTAGATACAAATTCAGGATTTCCCAACTCTTTTCTTGGATGGATCGTGGAGACTGGACTGCAGGAGTTTTTAGAGGCGGAGCTTCTCCTGAAAGAACAGAATGTTTTCTGTGCTCAGAACCACCAGCCTTATTGAATAACATCTGAAACAGTTCTATTTTCAAACATACTTTATGTGTCTCATTTTAAACCCTTTTATTAAAGTTTTGTTTGCATATTTTTCTAAACATGCATCTTTTTGAGGCATTTATTGGCACTAATTGCCAATATTACCTTGTATTCATATTCGCCTTTCACTTAGTGGCAATTAATCTGCGACTGTGTTTGATGTGGAGATGAGTAACTGCAGATCACCTCCATCTTTAGCCTTGACCTGTACTTTGATCAAGATTAATGTGGACAGTGTTGGATTTTACAGCGCTAAATGTCTCAGTAGCTTTCCTCTGACTGCAGTTCATTTAGCTTTCTTACAAAAAAACTCTAACAGCATGGTCCCCAAACTTAGTTGCTTAGTCTAGATATGATGCCAGAGTTTACACAGCCTCATGCTGTTATTATCTTTCACCTTTTTGCAAATTAAACTCTCTGCCTTAGGGAAGAATAAACATTTAAAAATCCCTCCATTGCATTATTAAATCTCTGGTTTTAGAGTTTATTTTTCTGCTTTTTGTCTGTAAAGTTTCAGCAGTTAAACAGAAAATCTCTGCTGAAACTTTGCTATGTTTGGACGGTCCTGCTCATTATGAAAAAATGGATTTAAGAAGCAAAAGTTTGGTCATGCAGACAGAAAATACCAAACTCTTTAACTAACTGACTTCTTCCCTTTTAATCTCTCCAGCGGTCGGGTTACCTTCATCGGGAGGTCCTGCAAATAGCCGAGCAGTACTCGAACATACGGGCGACGCCCTGGAGGATGGTCACCATTTGGGGCGGGGCCAGCCTGCTGAAGGCTTACCTCCACAGCATGCAGGACCTGCTCTCCATGCTGGACTGGAAGTGGGACTTTTTCATCAACCTCAGTGCCACAGATTTCCCAACGAGGTTGGTCAACACAGTAACATCTGTGTTATGAAATTTCCTTCTGCAACTGAAACCATCGTCATCTCTTTATGAGTCCAAACTGCAAAATAAACTTTGATTTTTGATGTTACACAAGCTAGTAGTTTTGGTTTCCAGAGAATGATCTAGAAATATTTTTCTTTTAATTCCCATTTTAATGCCCTCTTGCAGGACCAATGATGAGCTGGTGTTGTTCCTTTCTCAGCAGAGAGATAAAAACTTCCTCAAATCTCACGGGAGAGAAAACGCCCGGTGAGTAAGACAGCTGGAACACAGTTATGGGTGGTGTTTTCACTTCTAATCCAAACTTTGGATGGGTTTTCCCCCAAATGTTTAAGGGATGGTCACATTTTTGTGCAGAAATGTGAGTTTGCATAAACAACAGTCTGCAGCTGCAGAGTGGATGAATTAATCAAACCTTCTTCCTGTTCTTATCACTGAGGAGAGACAAACACCAACATGATGATCTGATTCCTCCTCTTTTATTAAGTCCAGCTCCTCTTCCTCACATCATGAGTGTGAAATCTGTTCTGTGTTTCAGGTTTATTAAGAAACAGGGCCTTGACCGTCTCTTCCACGAGTGTGACAACCACATGTGGCGTCTCGGTGAACGCAGCATCCCAGAAGGCCTGGAGGTCTCCGGTGGCTCTGATTGGTTTGCGCTCACCCGCCGCTTTGTGGAGTACGTCATTAACTCCCAGGATGCCCTGGTGTCTGGGCTGAAGCAGTTCTATTCCTACGCTCTGCTCCCTGCTGAGGTAAGCCAGCCTTAGGTGGCGTTTTTATCTCCTGTGGCGGAGACAGACAGTTTGATCTGCAGCAGGCTGGTCCTCCGCTGTCAGCTCAGAGGAGCCTCACAGCGGCGGAGATGTAAGACTTAAAGCTTTCAGGAGACAGCGGAGGGAGGCTCACTCCTGTTTATCTGACAGAGAGCTGTCATGTCTCTGAAGGTGCAGGGGGCTGTTCCCTTATGTTCACTGCTAAAGACGTCTTACCTTTAGCATTTAAAGCCTCTGATTGGAAGATCTTTATGAGATATGTGGTATAAATCCAGTATGTAGGGTTTTTTCTGTCCATGCTTTAAAACAATACAGTATTGATTTATTTTGCACTCATTTTTATACACACACACAAAAGTTATTAAGCTGTTAAAATACACATAAACCATCATCATATTTAAACCAGAGCAAGCCTCGTTTAGTATGTTTACATGCAGTTTGAAAAAGTTGTTTTATTAAGAAAGGCTGATTGTTTTAACCCCAACCTTAGACCCAACGTTGCTCCCCCTGACTAAAAGGGGAGTAAAAATTATTATTTTACCTCCCCCTGCTTCAGCAGAGCCTTCCTGACCTCAAATCATAACAATCAAACATGATTGATATTTATGATTCTGCCTCTGGCAGAATATCCACGATAACTAGTGAGAGCAGACCACATAGCTGCATCAGACTTACACAGCTCACAAATATAAACTTAAAGTTACCTTCATTTCAGCCTGGATTACCCCCATCCTTTTTCCTTGTTCTTAATTTTAAAATTTTTGCTGCAACTGTTGAACATTCTGAGACAGCCAGCCGAGGATTTTAGTCATCCTCCATGTTTGTTTTTTCTGATGAAGTCATATTAGACTGCAGGAGATTTTAAGATCTTGTGTCTGTGGAATCGCCACTTTAAAATTTATGCTTCCCACAGCACTGAGCATCACAAAGTTAAAACATCATTGAACAACAGGGGTTCATGCAGTGGCTCAACAGAGAGGTCAGTTCTAAAGGGGGCCATCAGTTAGACCAGTGGTTCCCAACCTGGGGTTCAGGCAGGTACATTTGTATTTTTTATTGAATCATGATTAGCAACAAAATGTATTAATCTTAAAGATTTTTTAAAAATTAAGAGAATCTGTTCACATTAAGTAGAAAATTTCATTTGTAGGGGAGAAAATCAGATTATTAAGTTGTTTATTTAGAAGAAAAAAAAAATCTCTGAATTTCAGAGTTTAAAATGTTGAATATTTACAAGAAAACCGTGCAATCTCCAAGTTTATAAAGTCTTAAATTTTGACTATAGAAACTCAAAAATGTCAAATTTTAAATCACCTACATTTACAAATGTGTTAGGCCAAAAAATAAAGAAACCAAACTGAAAATAGTGGATTTTTGACTTTATAATCCTACAACCACTAAGTTTTGGTTCACTTACATTTACAACTTTTAAAGTAAAAAAAATCTCCTTTTTTCTTGTGAATTTCCAACTTTTTAAACTTGAGAATTCAGAGACTTTTCTTAAAATTAACAAATACTCTGTATTTTTGTTTTCAAGTGTACGTGGGCCTATTATGTTTGGGTTTTGTCAGTGAAAACAACTTGAATTTATCTGAATTTTTCCAAGGGGGTCCTGGGGGGGCTTAGCTTTTCTCAGAAACAAGTAGGGGAGGAATAAAGGTTGGAAACCACTGATTTAGACTCTGGAAGTTTTTGTGAAATAATTTAAAAATATTTTGTTAGCATCCAATAAAAACTGGGCTGTTTGGAAAAGCTGTGTTAAAAATTTCCTGCTCTGTTTTACAGCACTGGGGAAATACTTGAATAAAAATGAAATTATTGGGGGGGGGGGTAATTTCATCCTCATCTGTAGCTCCAACTGCAGCTCAGCTTAACTCTGCACACAGACACAGATTAACAGCTGAGAGATGATTCAGAAAAGTTAAACTCTGTTTTGATCTCAGTTAAAGTTTTATTTCTGTTGCACATTTCATCACGGCTAAGCTCAGTTTGATCTAAAATGAAGGTAAAAAGAGAAATATGAGGATGAAATAATCATTTCTACAGTCATGACCAGAATGCAAAATAAAATCAATAAAATATTAGTAAGTGTAGATCAAACACACCACAGTAATCAAAGAGAAAAACATGAAGATCAAATAAACCAGAAAACAAAGACCCACAGAAATAGTCCTGTAACACAGAGCTTTGGTTTGTATGTGTAGGAGTTCATACAGAGTCTGAGTTCAGCTTGAAAGAGGAGAGCATTTTCTGATTTTAAGTGTTAATGTCCCAAAGAGGAAAAACAAACACGCACACAGCTCTACACGGCCCTGAAGAGGGGTTCTGGGTTTTGTTGTGTGCAGCTGAGCCTTCATCCTGTCGCAGCTGCAGCTTTTAAAGCCATGACGCTGCAGACTGCTGTCATTCACAAATAAGGACAAATCCAGTCTCGTTGGTGTTTGATTTCGAAACTAACAGAACCAAAAGCAGAGGAGAGCTCCACCTGATCCCTGCGTTTTCTTTTACTGCAGACCAGTTTACTGTGGTGCCACACCACTGGCCGTTTATTTACAACAAGAACGGGACAGTCTAGAACCTCCTTTTATGTCATGATAGCTATTCACCTTTTTTTTCCCATTTTAATAATGTTTAAAATATTTTACATATAAATATCCCTGTTTTAGCTTATATTGCACCAGTGTGCATCTTTAGTCTGATAATTTACTATAATCTGCAAATACATAAATTAACATTTACATTGGTTTGTAAGGAGATAGCTCACTATGTTGTTCAAGCTTCAAAGCAGGATTAAGGGTTATAAATAAGTAAAGGTACAAACCGCCAAATTTAAAAGGCATGGTATGAATATATTGATTCTTAGAGCCGTGCTGTTAGAGTAGTTTTTATACTAGTATGTTCTCCTCCTATCATGACAACCTGAGCTGACAGTCATTGTTTATGTTGTTCTCTCCTCTCAGTCCTTCTTCCACACGGTCCTCGGGAACAGTCACATGTGCGACACTCTGGTCGACAACAACCTGCGTGTCACAAACTGGAACCGTAAACTGGGCTGTAAATGTCAGTACAAGCACATCGTGGACTGGTGCGGCTGCTCTCCCAATGACTTCAAACCACAAGACCTCATCAGGATCCAGGTGAGGGAGCGCGACTCTCATCATCTTTTATAAGACTCCTCTTTTATCATGGTCACAGTTTGGTTTTGTTCAGTGACTTTGGCTACCAAAAGGGCCAAATTTATGTTATTTCAATGAAAATCTAACATTAATCTAAAATAAGAGTAGAAATATTTATATTTTTTACATTGCACTGCTTTGGTCTTTGTGCACAGTATACATTTACAACTTTCTGGCAGATTCTGCCATGGTGTTTTCAATTTTTCAGTTTCTATTTAATGAAGATGCACAATATTAGCGGTATATCAGCATCGGCATATAGTAAAATGTCTTTAAATATGATTTAGTGGAGTTTTAGGCAGGACCAACAGACTCATGACAGCTGGAGTCTTTTTCTTTAATCATCTTCATCCTGTACACTTTAAAGTCTGTTTTAAGGGCAGAGGGTTTGTTATTTGTTAATTTGTTCATCCTGGAACTTTAAATTTGGTATTTGGGGCTGAAGTTTTAGGTCTAAATAACATCAAAAATTATTTTATAAATATTGGGATATTGGATATCAACAACAATCAAGCTAATTTTTAACCAATTTGTCTACCTGGACTTATTGTCTTACAGACATCCACCATGTGGTGCACCGTCGAGCTCTAAACAGCCTTTTTCAGGACAACCTTGGCTTTGAGAACATGTGTGCTGCAGAAATGTTACTTGAGTTGTATAAAGACTGAAACGGAAATTAAAATTTAAAGATTTTTAAGTGTGACACAGTAAACAAAATGACGAACTTTTTTTTTTTTGCACAAACTTGTCCTAGCTCGTCTCTTTAGGACCAAACAATTACAAAATAATTATTCTGTAACAAACAGTCTTCAAAATACACATACTCACATATATGCTATATACTATATATTTTTTACAAAAAAGTCCTTGCACTACTTTGTATTGTCTCTATCGGAGCCATTGTTCAAAACCATTTCTTTTCTGCAGAGACACAGAGGGCCACATCACAGGCTCTCTTTGTGTCTATTTTGAGCTGTTCAGGCCGTCTCCTGAGTGGTGTAGGTGTAAAGACATGCACAGGTTGATACAGAACGATGCAATGATGGAACAGCCTGCCATTGGTTGTCACAACCCATCACAGAGCATTGTGGGATACAAAAATAGGGATAGCATTAGCTGTTAGCAGCAGATACAATCCAGAAATGAATTGAAAAATGGTTTTAAAGACGTACAGTGTTGGAAGTACTGCTGTGGATTTTATCTTTGAATACCCTGGAGCAGTGATACTCAACGTGTGGCTCTTTTATGTCTTAATTTAAAATATTATTCCCTCAGAAAACCTGAAAAAATGGAAACTTTTTTGCCCTTTTTCACTATTTCTTGACACTTTTCATCCATTTAAGCTACTTTTTGTCACTAAATACCAATTTTTGTTCTACTTTTTGCCAATTTTTGCAACTTTTTTCCAATTTTTGCCACTTGTACCCCATTTATGCACATTTAAGCTACGTTTTGGCATTAAATACCACCTTTTTCCTACTGTCTTGCCACTTTTAACCCATTTTTGCCCTTTTTCAGTTTTTTCTCCCCATTTTCACCCACTTAATGTACTTTATGTCATTAAATGCCACTTTTTTCTAGCTTTTGCCCATTTTAGCCACTTCTTTTTACCACTTTTCACCCATTTAAGTTACCTTTTGCCATAAATTACCACTTGTTTCCTATTTTTTGCCTTTTTTTGCTATTCTTGACTGATTTTTGCCCATTTTAGTTACTTTTCACTTATTTTTTGCCACTTTTGGGCCATTTTTTGCTACCTGTAATTTATTTTTTATCATTTCTCACCCATTTTTGCAACTTTCTGACCCTTCTTCCATTTTTTCTCCCCATTTTCACCCATTTTTGTTGCTTTATGACCATTTTTGCCACCCTTAACCTACTGTTATTGCTACTTCAAGCTGTTTTTGCCACTTTTCACCTCTTAGATCGTGGGTCTTGCAAAGATATTTTTCAACAACTTGGCTCTTTGGTTGAGCAGGGTTGAGTAACACTGCCCTAGAATATCACCAAAAGTCCAAGCTCACTAGTAAAGCCTCAAGGCTTTACTAGTGAGCCCTTGTAGAAAGCTGGTAGAAAGTTACAAGGGCATGGATAGTGTCATTAGAACGGCACATTGGATGGCTACAAGAGGAAAAAAAAGAAGCGGCTATGCTTTATGGGTCAGAAGTTGCGAATCTTCTTGTAACCTGTGTGTCTTCCTTTCACATATGACAATGTTGGTCTCAGAGGGTTTAAATAGACTGGTGGACCACACTGAAGGAGGAGGATGCCTCATGTGGCTCTTAGATCAGCAGTTACCCACCCCAGGTTTAGTTTATTTAAGAGTGGATTTGTGTTATTTTTCCTCTTTATCGACAGCAACTGAGCCGTCCAACCTTCTTTGCCCGTAAGTTTGAGTCGTCTGTGAACCAGGAGGCCATCGACATCCTGGACACTCACCTGTACGGTCAGTACGCTCCGGGCACCGTCGCCATCAAGGCGTACTGGGAAAGTCTGTTTGAGCAGTTGGACGGCGTGGGCTCGCTCAGTGACGTCGCTCTCACCGCTTACACGGCTTTCTTTCGCCTCGGCCTCAAACATCTGGGAACTTCTCAGAGCGGCGTGGAGCCCTGCAGGTGTGTGACGCCTCTTTCACCTGTGAATGATAAAACACGGATTCTTCTCTGCATGACATTCTTCTGTTTTATTTCACCTGTGCAGGTTTGAACCGGTGGGCTTCCCCGTCTCAGTGCACCTGTACTTTTATGACGACCGTTTCCAAGGATACCTGGTGCGTCAGGAGGTCCAGGATGTGGGATCAAAGGTCAGAGAGACGCTGGAGATGTGGGCGGTGCCTCAGGCGACACTCGTCCTGGAGACCAACCTGAAAGAGTTTGAAAGACTCAAGAACCTGGAAGTGAGTGAACTCTTCTCTGTCTTAAGGTTCTTTAAGCTTCTTTTTATGTCTTAAACTTTGAATAATAAATGAAGAATAACTGCTGTAAAGGCAGATTCTCGTCCTGATATTAAAAATATAGGATGTGTAATCAGAGCCTGATCTGACCAGAGCTGATCTTTGAAGTTTAATTGGTTTAAAGAAATGTGAGGAGCTGGTTCAGACATATGTGCTCACCTTGTCCTTAACTCTGAAAGTCGAACACGCTGTGCTGATGTTTTTTAGTAAAGGTATGACCGGCTGCCTGAGGGGCTGTTAGGTCAGTGACTAATGATGTTTTGGCAAGCTTATGAGTCATTTTCTATAAATAGTAAACTGCACAAATGACTCAAGCATAGAGAATGAAAAACATACATTTTTAACTGAGAAGATGCCAGAAAACTAAATTTAGAAACAAACCATTATCCAGTCCATGCCACCTGGGATCAGCACTGTGATGCTGCTGTGTTTGCCTGCTGCCAGGTTTACACCCGACCCCCATCTGTCCACGTAGGTGGTGGGCCCACGCGGTTGTAACAAGGTCGACCAATAATCAGCCGGGCCAATTATCAGGGAGGATATTTGTAGGCGTGTAGTTGGCCAGAGAAAAACTTGGTTGACTTGAATTCCACCCACACACTAAGGCCGGGCAGTTAAAAACCTCGGATTGAATCACAACGTTTCCTAGTGCTGTTTTCAAATTGTAGAAGTTGACCTCAAATATGTGTCAATAATGTCATGCAGTTTGTTTGCAGCAGAGACGTCCTGCTCTACGCAGCATGCAAACATTGAACATCCACTTTTTTCTAGAACAGTTTGCAAAAAATCTTTCTTTTCTCATTTTTGTAAATATTTTTCTTATTTAAAACCTGGTGGTGGGGCATAGGAAACAGTGAATCCCTAAACGGAATAAGGGTAACAGGGACACGCTAACCCTCCCGCTGTAATAAGATGGCGGTTAACGGGAGCAGAGGCGCTGCAAAGTGTGACTGGGTCAACTCGCTCATCCTGCTGCACGTGTGCCCCAGCCCAACGCGCCAAAGAGGAAACCGCCTCTCTGAAACGATGGACTCGGCACTCCCTCACAGCCTGAGTCATCCTCATCTTCATGTCGGCTTCATTTCTGTATAAAAATTGAATGAGTGGACGGGCTGAGAGGAGGCGTGTCTGTGACAGATCAATGTGTGAGTGATTAACCAATGAAATCATCCTCCTGCTGTAAAGATGTCAGATCCTCACAGTGTCACATTTATTCCTCCCTTCAGATCGGCACAGAGTGGGATCCTAAAGAGAGAATCTTCCGGAACTTTGGCGGGGTCATCGGCCCTTTGAGCGAACCTCTGGCCGTCCAGAAGTGGGCTCGCGGTCCGAACCTCACAGCCACCATCGTCTGGATCGACCCGGCTCTGGTGGTGGCGGCGTCTTATGATATCACAGTGGATGTGGATGCAGAGTACACGCAGTACAAACCGCCGCTGCAGCGCCCCCTGCGGCCTGGCACCTGGACCGTACGCGTCTTAAAACAGTGGGAGCGTGTGGCGGAGGTTCGATTCCTCATCATGCCGTTAACATTTAAAGATAAAGAGCCACTCCGCAAAGGTGAGACAACACTTTTGAGTTTCAGAGTCTGAGTTTAAAGGGTGATAGTGCATTCCTATGGTCATTTATGATATTACTTCTTATCAATTCATCATTTTTCCTCTGTAATCTCTCTTTCTCTCCTCCAGACGAGGACAGCTGGCTCCACGCCGGTCCCCCAGGTAACCTGTACCTGGAGCAGAGCTTCCAGACGCTGAGCTCCGTGCTGAAGCTTCCTCCTCAGGAGCCGGCGCTGCAGGAGGCGCAGCAGAGGGCCCAGTTGGTGGGTCCAGACCTGGAGAAGTGGGTGGACAGCAGCGTGGGAACCTTCTGGGTCACGGGAGACGTGTGCTCCACACAGACTTCCTCCTGCCCCGCTGTGGGACTCTGCTCCAAAACCTCGTGGAGCTCTTTGTCTCCAGACCCAAAGTCTGAACTGGGAGTTGTGAAGAGTAACGGCAGGATCAGGTAGCAACATGAGAGGAGGGAGAGGACTGAAGACACTCGCAGGAGGACTGAGGAGGAGCTCAGAGAGAACCTGTGTGAGTGGTCGACTTGGAGCTGACGGGCACATGAACAATGAGACGTCTTCCTGCGCTGAAGCGCTGAGACGTCAGAGATACGGACTGAGAAACAGGAGGAGAAGACTGCTGGGAAATTTGCACATAGAGGTATGCGAGCGTTGGAGCTAAATATTGTTTCTGTTATAAAGGAAACCAGAGGAATCGTGATTAAGGTTGTCAAAATGATCTAAACCCTCTGATCCCATGTGTTTGAAAGCAGTTCAATGAGGGCTATTTTAAAGATCTAGAGTAAGAAAAATGACTGAAACTGGAACATCAGATTTTTGGTCAGATATTCAACTGAAAGCTCTCATAAATGGAGGTAAGAGTTGGTCTAAATTGCACAAATACAATGGCAGCATTATGGTACTAAAACATCAACGCCATATTTGTGCATATCAGACACTCTGAGAGTTTTCTGACATTTTTGTTTCTCATTGTTTACCTTTGAAATGATTCCATCTGCAATCTAATGATCAATAGTGCAAGATCAGAAGTTTTAAAAATAAAAACTCCATCTGTTGGTGCATAGGAAACAGTGAATCCCTAAACAACTGCAAGCAAACTCCCTACCACTTTCTGAACTCCACAAATGTGTTGTAAACATTCTGTAATGTCTCCAACAAATTTGTCTGTACCGGAGTTTGCTAGACATTTCTGGCCATTAAAAACAAGAAACTACCAGGATGGAGGGCTAGTATTTATATTTTTCTTGCACTGGTATCAAAGAAGGCTCTGATTTTTACTAGTGTTGTATGAAAGTGTAAAAATATGTTGTTTTGACAACCTTAATCATGATATTCTGCTGGATTTTCCGTCTGAGTTTTGAGTCTTCGCATGTTTGGCTCTGTTCGAGCGCTCCGTTTTCCTGATTCTTTGAAGGCATCAGGAAGCAGCCACAGGCTCCTCGCTGTGCTCGATCTTCATTTCAGGGGCAAAATGAGCTTCTGAATCCTAATTATTGTGCTTGTTTTGAAGCATTTCTATGTAAAATATGACAGACAGATGAAGTGCACTTTACTGTAAGACTATGATGTTACACAGAGGTCACCGAGTTACAGAGTTGGAGTTAAAAAGGTCACATCACTTCATTTTAGAGAAGCCTCCGAGGCACATACCTGCACAGACACATCACTGAAAACATGTGACCGCCACCAGAAAAGTGCGGACGGGTCATAGATTTAAGGTTTTAATTCATTTTAGCTGTTTACAGTGTCATTTATGGTTTTATTTTTGTCTGTTAGTGCCCTGAAAAGTTTTAACGTCTTAAGAGAAGCCACTTTGACTTGTTTTGTGGGTCATAGGAAGTGCCTGTAGATCTGCAGAGAGCAAGTTTAGACCTCAAAACCCTCCGAAATAGACGGCAGAACAATCTAGAATCAAGACCTCGAGCTGCAGTTAAAGAGTGCAGCGAGTTAAACCTGCCAGTAAAGACTGTTGGAGTAGTTTAAGCCTTCAGAACGAGTGAACCCTGTGGAAATAGGTCTGCAGCCAACAATTACTGTCATTCACTGGTGTTAGGGCTTCTGTAATGAGTCTGAAAAATGCTCACAGGTTGTGCAAATGCTGGGCATCTGATGTTTAAGAATGCTGCTTTTACAAAAGATAAAAAGCTGCAGATTCTGACAGTCAAGAGGCTCAAACAGCAAATAATATGCTGACATGAATGCTTAAAAGATTACCACAATGGTTCACTGACAACAATCAGCCACCTATTTTTACTTTAATGTTTTGCAGAATGCTGCAAATCTAATTGAGTGAACAATCGAGCTTGAATTTTTTGAATATTTTCCCTTTTGGCTCCAGAATTCTCTGAGATGTCTCAAACCCTGGAGGATCAGGGAGGAAAAAACTACAAATCCTTATTGTGTGCACATTTTCCTAGACTGCATGCATGGTTTATTATCTGCACCCATTACTCTGTCATCTGTGTTTTTGGATTTGGAATCCTTTTACCGTGCCCACCAGGGAATAATAGTATTTGTTGTTGTTCGGTGCAAAATGTAAAAAAAAAAGCAGGTAAATACAGCCTCCACACATGATTTGCAATTATAATCTAACTGCATTGTTTTCCCTCGATATTTAACCTGAATATGCTGTTGTTTTTTAGATTCCTCATCTTATGTATTTCTCTACAAACAAGCAATAAATTATTCTTCATAATAACCAACACAATATTTGTGAGATTAAACTAGACAGACCAAAACTAAAAAGTAGGAATTTTTTTTCAAACTATTGTGAAACAAATTGACCCTTGAATGTTTGCATGATGTGGAGAGCTTTTAACTGATATTTAGAATCGCGTTTGAGGTCAAAGAAATATTGCAACTTCTGCAATGTGAAAATTGCAGCGGCACATGTTGTGATTGGATCTACATTCTGGTGAAATGCCCATCCCTAGTCGACACTACAACCCAGGTAGCAGTAATGCTTGTAACTGTTTTCTAACTGCAACAAACGATGAAGATGCAGAAACAACAGGACACACAAAGAAGTCACAGCAGAAGCAACTAGGAGATACGACGAAGCTAAGAGACTCACCAGCTTCTTCTTCTCTTCTAAGTCTGGGCACTAATTTTATAAAAGCCTCTAAGCAGAGAGGGTTGAAGACGTCACTGATTCTAGTATACTTTAAAGGGGACATGTTATGTAAAAATCACTTTGTCAGGCTTTTCTAACAAAAGCATGTTCCCTGGCCTGTCCACAATCCCCCCAAGAATCAGAGAAATCCCCCCATCTCTTTCTCCACCTTTCAGAAAATGTGCGCTGAAACAAGCCGTTCTCAGATTTTCCCCTCACATGGGGAGATAGCCCCGCCCCCAGGTTCGGTTGGTCCTCCCATCTTGGAAGAAAGTTCCGCCCTCCTCTCCTGATCCTCCTCTCAGCTACCAGCTGAGATGCTGGATAGTTCAGTAGGTTACCCTGCTGACTCTGGTCTGTAAGGTTGATGGTTCAAATCCCAGTCAGTGGATAAGACTTAACCAGTTTGGGCCTTCTGGGCTTTTGGATAAAAGTGTCTGCTAAATGACATTGTAATATCAAGAGAGCCACATCCATTTCCTGAGAGGGGTGTGGTCAGGGGCGGAGTCAGACAGCTCAGTATCATTTAACAGGGCATTTGGCAGGGCTGAAACAGAGGGGTTTTTAGACATGCAAAAGTCAATACTGGAGTGTTCACAGGCATGTTTTGAGGACCTCTGAGACCGACATAAACTTGTCTTAAAGGGTTAAATATGTCCCCTTTAAAGGCTACGTGTGGATGTATGGGACCCTGGAGTGATCCAGGGCGCGCTTATTTTAATCAGCTTTAATCAGGAGATGTTCTCTTTTTTCCCTGTGTCGCTTTTTACTTTTATGATCTTGTTTTTTTCTGTGTTTAATCCTCTACAGACCGTACCAACTATTTTAAACAACACAGGATGGAACAGACTGGAGTGGTCACTATTGACAGTTCAGAATAATCAATAAGACAGACGTAGAAATATGCATCCATGATGGCGACTTGTTGCTTTTACCAAACCGTGGCCTCAGAAACAGGTTTGATGTGAGCCATGACCTCTGAACCGTTACGTCTCTAGCCCCCTCCGCCTGCTAGACTATATTTAAGGTACAGATCTGGGGGCTCAGATTATAGACCATGATCTAGTCTGGAACACCGTGCACACAGATTTGCTTCTCCTGTGTTCTCCTGAGCCTCTGAGGTTTTGTAAAACTGAACCTGTTAGCCTTTAAAAACTCTTGAGAAGAAAGCTAATCTTTAATTCTCCACCATGCTGATGGATCTGTGCGACTTTATTACCTCCTGTTGGTCAGTTAAAACGCAGTACTTTACCTCACAGGTGGTTTATTGTTCACATTTCATTTCCTAACAATGCATTTTAATTTAATTTCTTGTAAAAATACTCGTCTGTATGTCTGTTTTAATTATTTTTTTAGCGAAGCTGCCTTTTTTTAGTTGAAAGAGGAAATGTTTACTCCAGGATTAAAGCTTCCAGGAACGTGCAATGAAGCCTTTCAGAGGAGAATGAACCCCGTCTGTGTCTTAGTTTTGATTTCTGGTCCACTTTTTATGTTTTTAATACCAGTTTGTCACACTATGAGTTTAAAGTGACCTTGTTTACCTTGCACAGTACAGTCGCTTCAGTGAAGCCGGGTTTGAATAATCAGATGTTATTTTTCTATACGGTTTGAGAGGATGTGTGTGTGTTCATCTCCAGTGCTCTGTTGTTTAACTATTCTAGAATTATAAACTGCTGTCTTATTATTCTGTTGTGTCACGCCTGCTCACAGGGAGCAGACTGTATGTTTTTGTTATTTTAGAGGGATTGGAGATAGTTAAAGTCCAGTTGGTGACTCATGCTGGTCTGTGTGGTGATAATCTGAGTAGAGGACTTCAGTCTGTCTCTGGACGAGCTCACAGCATCGGCATCCTGACTGACGATCAATAAAAAAACACTTCAACCCTGTTGTTCTCCTGCTCTTTTTTTTAATCCTGCATACAGGAGCTCTTTGGAGTTCCTGCGTTTACTGCCTGACTCGGTTCCTACATGAGCTCTAAAAGAGGAAACATCGTCCATGATGTAAGGAAATAAAGAGCATGTTTACATGCACACCGATCAGGTAAAGGTGAAATGATTTTAATCATGAAATATTTGCACAGTTGACCTCCAGAGCCACTGTTTTGGATCGCCAGGTTGAGAGGCGTTCATCTGTACCAGTGGATCCAAACTGGTGGTTCAGGACCCCAAAATGAGTCACTTTGTGTACCTGGAAAAAAAACAGCAAAACCCCTCTAATGTGTGGATGCTCTAAGTCAGGGGTGTCAAACTCAAGACCCGAGGCCCAAATCCGGCCCATGGTACAGTTATACCTGGCCTTCAGCTCATATTTTTGTTATAACTGTTCCACTGATCTGCAGATTTCCTCCAGTTTAAACATATAAACCTAACCCTTATGATGTAAAATATCCGCGTTCTGTCATAAAAATAAGAAAAAAGTTAAGATAATTAGATAAAAAATCAGGAATGTGGGAAAATAAAATTCTGTTTTTCATTTCATATTCTTGGTTTTGCAGGTCACAGTTACCAGGCAAAGTTATGGTTTGACTTTTTCAGTTCCCATTTTTGACTTTTTATCGGATTTTCTACCTTTTTTGATCCTTAATTTTAAAATTTTAAGTAATGTTTTGACCTTTTAAATCATTATATTTTTTTTTTTTATCACGTTTTGACTTTTTTAGCTCCTTACTTTGACTTCTATCTTATCCTCAATTTTAAATTTTAAGTAATATTTAAACCTGTGAAACTCAAAATTTAGTTTTCTCTCAGGCTTTGACATTTTTAACCATTGATTTTTAAATTCATCTCATATTTTGATCTTTAAAACTCCTGATTTCAATTTTTTTATCTCATGTTTTGACCCTAAAAATCATGATTTAAATTTTTTTTCTTATATATTTGCCTTTTAAAAACATGATTTTGACTTTAAATGCCTTTTGAGCTAGTAAGTTTGATTTGAATCTCAGATTTTGAGCCTTTAAACTTACAGTTTTTACCTTTTAAAATCTCAAAATCATTTATCATCAGTGCTAAGGTTTTTCCCTCCCATAAGTCATTGCTGGTGAAAATAAGGTTGACAGTTTATGGTTAAATCTTGGCCTTGTTCGGCCCTCAGGTTGGACCCAAATTTAGAATTGGCCCCTGCTGTGATAAAGTTTGACATCCGTGCTCTTAGTGGACATGCATCTGTAAACACTACTCAAAAAAATAAAGGGAACCCACCATCATCCCAATTTAACTCCAAGTCAACCTGTCCAGTTGGGAGCTACAGTGATTGTGGATCAGTTTCACCTGCTGCTTTTTAACATCTTAGAAAGAACTGCAGAGGAATTGGCTCACATGACCTCCACTACCAGACCAGCTTCATTAAAACAGTGAAAGCACCTGGAGGCGATGCACGAGTGATGGCTGTGCCCTAAAAGCTAGATATGAGCTTTATAAAGAAGAAGAGAGCTTTAGAAAGGATGAAGCATCACTCCGATTTCCCTCAAACTTCCCACGAATGTTCATCCTAACTGAAGGGTGAACTGATTTGATTTACAAGTCAAAGGTCAAGGTCGTCAGGCCTCATACTCCTGGTCCACACTCAGGCACGCTCCAGCTAAGTCCGTGAGGGCTTAGGGCTGTCGCACTGTCAGATCGTAAGGTGCATGAGGGATCTCTTCGTGCACCCTTTCTGTTAGTGGGAATTACCCATAGTTCATAGCATTGTGATGTATGCCAGGGATTCCCAGGGATGCCTGCTGACAACCTCTATAAAAGTGAAAAGAGCGAAATTGTAAACTAAAAACATGGAAGGTGCTAAAGGGGTGGATGTCACACAAAAAAGAAGTATTTTTCCTGTAAGTATATTAAATAAAACCGCTTTCATCCACTGAGGAAACAGGTCTAAAAGAGGGGCATGCTTGTTTTTATCGTTGTTTTTAGCTCTGCAAAATGCCAACTGTCACCAAAAAACATTCCTGTCTCTACCACTCAGAGCCTCATGGACAGGAGGCTGTTCTTTTACTGTCCACTGATTGGATACCTGATGGAGGCGTGTCATCAGCAGGTGGTCATTCTGGATGTAGGAAGTAGAACTGTTCCCGTGGAGCTCTCCAAGGTGCTGAACACTTCCTTGTAGAAATGTCCGACATGGTTTAACTTCATAAATACTGTAAACTACACCTCTGTTTGTCTCTAACCGGAACCCTTTGATAAGCCATAAATATTTACTCAGCTCTGCCCGCCTCACCACGCCACCGCTGCTGCTGCTGCCTGTGTGAGGAGGATATAAAAGGAGCCATACAGGAGGATGAGAGGACCAAACATCCACACACAGCCAAAGGAGAGGTAATTGAGTGATTTGTGTAGGAACTGCTGTGTTTTTGAGCTTTAAACAGGTTTAAACAGAAGGAGGAAGAGGATGACCAAGGAGGAGACTCAGAGGAGGGAGGCGGTTTCTTTTGACAGCGCGTACGGATCATCAGCAGAGGACGGACAGACGCCAACATCCATCGTCTACCCTTACAATGAAGACCTGATGCACAAGGTGAATTATCTGACCACATGTCTATAATACAGTTTATTAGTGCAGCTCTGTTAAACAAGGCAGAACTGAACAGCAAAGAATGACATTTTTCAGTTTCAGCCCTCAGTATAAAACAAATAACAGAAAATTAACTTTGACAGGACTTTATATAAAGTCAGAATTTAAGCCTGCTGGGTTATCACATCATCCTCCTCTAACCGAGGCAGCACTTCCTGTTTTTTTTTCTGTATTTAACCAGGAAAAACTTGAAGTTTTAACGTGTCTGACAGCCATTAATACGGCATGAAATCACAAGTAAACCCAACAAATTCTGTGTCCAGTTCAACTAAAGTCAAATAACAAATCAGACCAACATCAGCAGCCAGATTCCTGCTGGAATAATTTAAAATCCCAGTAAAAGTTTCAAATGTAAGCAGAGTTAAACTGCTATCTGTTCTGGGCTGAAGCTTCATGAAACCGTTTCTGTTGTTTTGTTTTATTGAACCTCCTGAGAGCGGAGCTTTTGTTTGGAACACATTTTTCATTTCTCTCTCCTTTGGGACCAGTAGATATGTTTGAAAGATCAGCATTGTCCTTGAACAGGAAGTAGTTTTTACCCAAAAATGATCCAGTTCCTGCAGAGCAGACAGAGCTGGATCACTTTTAGAGGAGATGTTTAGGCTAAGTGTCAGCTAGTTGGCCGGTCGTTGAGGGTCTTGAGCCAGGTACTGAGAGAGGGAGTCTTTTTACTGATAGACCACAAGGACTTGTTAGGCAGAGCACCAACATGTCCATTAAAACTCTTAATTTCTTAACTTTCATTGCTTTTTTTCCAAACATGAAGAGGAGCTGGGCCAAAATGCAAAGCTTATGATTTATGAGCTGATCTACATTCCTACCCTCACCTATGACCTCGATCTTAAGCTAATTACCTGAAGACTGAGACTGCAGATGCAAGTGGCTTAAAGGAGGCTCCTCAGGAGAGTGGATAAGAGGAAGAGAGGAGAAAAACTGCTGCTTTCTGTTAAAAGGACTCAGTTAAGGTAGTTCAGATGTCTGATCAGGATTACTGTTGGATTCACTGCCTGGAAATGAGAGGGACATCAGGGTTAATGATGGATGGATGGATGGATGGATGGATAGATGGATGGATGGATGGATGATGGATGGATGGATGGATGGATGGATGGATGGATGGATGATGGATGGATGGATAGATGGATGATGGATGGATAGATGGATGATGGATGGATGGATAGATGGATGATGGATGGATAGATGGTGGATGGATAGATGGATGATGGATGGATGGATAGATGGATGGATGGATGGATAGATGGATGATGGATGGATAGATGGATGGATGGATGGATGATGGATGGATAGATGGATGATGGATGGATGGATAGATGGATGATGGATGGATGGATGGATGGATGGTGGATGGATGGATGATGGATGGATGGATGGATGGATGGATGGATGGATAGATGGATGATGGATGGATGGATGGATGGATGGTGGATGGATAGATGGATGATGGATGGATGGATGGATGGATAGATGGATGGATGGATGGATGATTGATGGATGGATGATAGATGGACAGATGAATGGATGAATGGACAGATGGATGGATGAATAGACAGATGGATGGATGGATGGATGAATAGGCAGATGGATGGATGGATGGACAGATGAATGGATGGATGGATGGATGGATGGATGGATGGATGGATGAATAGACGGACGGTTGGATGGATGATGGATGGATGGATGATAGATGGACAGATGAATGGATGTATGGACAGATGGATGGATGAATAGACGGATGGATGGATGAATAGACGGACGGATGGATGGATGGATGGATGGATGGTAGTGTTCCAGTAGAAAGTTGTAATTTTGATAATAAATGTGTTTTGGATTTTTTTCTAGGACACTGAGATCTTTGTTGAAGTGTTGCTCTAAATCAGATGTATGAATATCTTTTCTTTTCTTATTATTTCAGCATTTATTAATATCATAAATATTTGACCCCTTCTGCCACATTTATGCATATTTTTAGATTAACAGCAGAGCAAAGATTGAAAAGTGAAGATTGAGGTAGAAAAAGAGACGAATGTGAACAAAATCATTTCAATCATGAAGAAAAGGAAGAATGGGGGGTTGAGTCTCTCCTCCATCCTCCATCCCTCATCCAGCCCCTAACGTCTCCCTTGCTGCTGCTCCTGATGTTCACATGTCAGCATCAAAGTTTGATTAAGGAAACATGAAATAATCATATGTTGATTTATCTCAGGTCCTCCTTTAAACAGAGATGAAGACAGAGGAGGAGGAGGAGGAGATAAACACCAACTAGACTAGACTCACCATCCGCTCTGAACTAAAAGATAATTCTGTTTGCATGTTTCTTTGGTCCAGCTCTGTGTGAAGTCTTCATTTCCTGCTGAGGCGATGCTCGGCCCTCAGACTGAGAACTGAAGCTCAACACAGAAACATCAGGTCTTTGTTTGTTTCTCTGGGTGTTTTAGAGGAGAGTCAGAATCTTTTAGTCAAGAAAAATGAGCCCTCTCTGGACCATGCAAATGAAAGTGAGGGTGCTGGTGGTGGGTTGGTTGGTTTGCTGTACAGAGACAGGGGCCTAGGTTGAACTCTGACCTTTAGCATGTTGTTCCCTGTTCCTTCTTGCTAAGGTTCGCTAAGGTCACATGATCTTTGGTCACATGATTTTTTAAAAAGTTTCATTGGGTTTGTTGACAAAAGGAAGTCAAAACTGTGAACAGAAGTAGCCCATTAGTCCGCCACCTCTGGTCAAAGATGGTTTTCCAGTTTGTCACAGATGGATTCTGGTCTTCTCTGGCCCGTTTATGAATTTTACTGTCTTTAAAAGAACTTCCTGTATCCTGTATTCTAAGTAAAGGTCTGAGTCCTGACCTGTCGAGGTGATCGGGCCTCATGTTCATCCTTTATTCCTAAGATTTCTACAAATCAAACTGCCACAGAAACCGAAGTGTGAGGAGTAGAAGTGAAGATGTCTCTGTGATTGACAGAAATGTGGACTATTTTTTGATTATCTGGAAAGATTTCCGAGCATCTTAGAGCACTGGTTAGTGTTTAACATCATGTTCTTCTTTCTCTCTGCAGACGATCCTGGTCGGGGACAGCGGGGTCGGGAAGACGTCTCTGCTGGTCCAGTTTGATCAGGGAAAGTTCATCCCGGGATCTTTCACCTCCACCGTGGGCATCGGGTTCACCGTGAGTCACCTGGAGGCCCCTGAAGGCACCACCCTCACATGTTTCTCACTCCTTCTTCTAAATCTTTCCTTTGCTGTGTGTGTCAGTGAATGCAGCATGTGGGCTTCTTCTTCTCGCTGCATTCATTACAGTCCTGGTCTCTTTGTTATTAAGTCTAATGATGTCTGCTATGATTAAATTATTCTGAGAGGACACATTAAAGAGAGCGTCTGTGTGCAGCAGCTCTGACTCTCAGCTGTTATAAACACCACTGTTTTCATGTTTGCTGACATGTGAGGAGGTTTACATCAGTGATGAAGAGGAGCATGCTCTGACTCTCAGCTGTGGTCATGTGGTCGTGTTTGATTCAAGGTCCATTAAAACTGCAGGAAAATGTAGCGCTGAGGAATAAGTGACTCTGCCACAGTCTTTGTTACATTCTGATGCTAGACCTTTATCCTTCTTTAAAGGTGAAAATCAAAACTAAGCTGTCGGCACCGAGGAGGAGGAAATATTCACAGCTACATTTCTGCTGTTTTAAGGTGCATTTAGAAATCTTCTCTCTTCCATTACAAATGTCCTCAGAGAGAAGTGTTGTCATGATACCAGGATTTTTAACCTTGACATGATTCAACTAAGAATCACATGAGAACAGAATGTGTTTGGATACTAAGTCATAAATACAGAGTCCCAGACACTAAATATTTGGACATTTATTGTTTCATCCGGTAAAAATTGCAGATGGTCATGTGAGTTGTTTAAAAAACACAAGTGATGTAAAGCCTGACATTTTAACATGATGCTCTATGAGGATCAACTCACTGCTAGACACTACCCCTAGTGGCCATGAGAGGGACTGCATCTTCTCAGCACTTCTGTGTTCATTTCTCAGCCACTTAATGGGAATAAAAATAAAAACAAACAGATCCTCCTCTCCAATCTGCTCAGGATTAAATCAGAAACAGGCCGTCTCTTTTTTTATCTGCTCTGATAAAAGTTGAATCATGATGCAGATGTCAGAGGGTGAGATGCTGCCTGCAGCTCAGAGACGAGTTCACGAGTCTAAACAAGAGATGACATGTCGGTTATGTAAGAGAAATGATCTCTGACTGTGTGCCATTATTTCTGTCACAGCACAGAGGAGGAGGAGGAGGAGGAGGAACAGTCCACTTCATTTGACCACTAGGGGGAGACAAACACTGCAGGGAGGAAGACTCAGTTTGATTCCCAGTGAAACCATTTTAAACTGGAGAGACATGCTGGGAATTACATGAGGAAATTTGAGATGATTGTTTCCTACAGATGAAAAGTTTTCTTGTTGAAGGAGGAGAAAAGTGGAACTAATTCAAAAGAAAGGCACTTTTTGAGAGTATAAGATGGTTCTCTGAGATTCCAGAGTGGAAAATACACATTTTTATGAACATTAGCCTGCAAGAATAGCAAATCCAGCCTGTTCTAAAGGGAGAATCCGCATTTTTAAGGAGATGAATTTAACTTAAAAGTCCCAGTGGAGCACTCTTTTCACCTGCGGAGGCCTGTAGAGGACATAATTCATCTCATATCAATCAGCCAGCCAGTCTTTATACAGCACCTTTGTAATTCCAAATTAGTTCAAAATAATATTAATATTTCATCTTGTGATTTAAATGTTTGACCTCTGGGACATGTTTTAAGACTTTTTTGTCATCTGTGCTCACCTGCCCTGTATTTTCTTTAACTGTATTGGCAGTAATGAGCTTCTGTAGACCTCCTTTTGTGGTGATTGTGTGTTAGGATGTTTCTTTGGTGGCATGAAGGTCTGTTTGGATCGCCTTTAGTGGTCAATGTGACCAGCAGGAATGAGTGAATCGGCCTCTCTGAATGCAAACTTTATCATATAAAAGTGTGACCCACTGCTTTATTGAGCAATAAATGACACCAGTGCACATAACCGTCTACCTGCTCAGCTGACACTGACGACTGTCAGCAGGTAAAATAGAGGGCCAGAGGAAAGGGACAGGTGGAGGAGTGAGAGAGAATGAGAGAATGACACAAATGCAAGGAAATGCTTTCTGATAAGAGACATGTTTGCTAGTAACAGTCTGGGTTAGTTCAAACATACCAGCATGGATAGCTGTGTAACCTGGAGGATAACAATGTTAAAAAACCAACCTTTACCACAGTGGGCCAGTTTCTCACCAAACCCTGGTTTACTCCCCCACAGAGCTGCACTCACGTCTGATTCTCTGTAACACTGTCACTGATAAATGTATTTCTGCTGTTTCAAGGCATAACAAGTTCACTTTTTCCTGTTTTCATGCTCATAAAAGTCCAAGTTTTGCAAATAACCATTTGCAATAAACACTTTAACCAGTTTGCCTGGCATGGAGGCGATCAAGTCCTGCAGGACTTCTAGCATCATCCAGCCAGATAAAGGTCTACCAGAGTCTAGAGGAGTCTAGGCTGAGTCACAAACATGCTTAAATGTAAATGCTGATGTTCTATCATCAGAATAAACCTTGTGGGCTGAGAGACAGAGGAACGATGAGCCATTCATAAACGAGCCTGTTCTACTAAACGGCTCTATGAAGGTCTCTCATTTTCCCTCTTCAAGACAAGTTTATATTGTTCTCAGAGGTCCCCAAAACATGCCTGTGAAGTTTGTTGCTGTAAAAACACTCCAGTATTGATTTCTGCAGGTCTAAAACCCCTCAGTTTCTGCCCTGCTCAGAACCAGCTTTTTTCTGTCTGTGGCTTTAAATGTTTCTGAGCTGTCTGACTCCACCCCTGACTCCGCCCCTCTCAGGAAATTGATGTGGCTTAATGGATCAGATCAGGGCGGAACTTTTTTCTAAGGGAGGAGGGCCAACTGAACCTAGGGGTGGGGCTAACTCCCCATATGACATCATGAGGGGAAAATCTGAGAACGACTTGTTTTAGCACACATTTTCTGAAAGGTGGGGGGGGGGGGTAGAGTTCTGGTACTTGAGGGGACATTGAACAGCCTGAAAAAGTGATTTTTGCATAATATGTCCCCTTTAATGAGAGCCGCTCCTGTTTGAGTGCCAGTGTCCTCTCCTCCATCCTTTGTCCTTATTTAATTCTCATTTAAAAAGAAAAACTGGTACCAATGAAGAGAAACCAGCTCTACTGAGCTGAGATCATGATCTGGATCTCTGAAAAGACATGGATTACCCATCACAACGAGAGAGACTGGATGGACATCAGCTGAGGAAACACGGGTGGGATCAGAGTTTAATGAGCTAGACCAGGACAGATCTGGACCATATATGAGTGATGTGGGCACCACTCATCCAGGCTTTGGATGGAAGATTTTTTAACTCCTGCTGCTGCCGTTTCTCTGTTCCTTTTTTTTACTTGAATATTTCACTACTTTCAGGATTATTTTTACACCTTGAACTTTTGTCATAGACATAAACGTCTATAAACATGGACTCCTCATAGCTTCTTTTTCTCTGCTGCTGCGTGACTTCGTTTGCAAAGAGTCTGTTTTCTGGTCCTGTCGTCTTTTGTTTTTGTTTTGACTGGGAGCCCCTGGTGGTTAGTGATGGGAGTTACAGCTCTTTTTAGGGATCTGGATCATTTGGCTCAGTATCCTGAGGATCGGCGCTTTATTTGGTTCCATTTTGGCTGAATAAGATCAACTAAATTGAGCTTTTTTAAAGATATATGAGCAATATTTTTGCTCAGATGTTTCTGCTATTGAGCTCTTTCTTTTTAACTATAAAACCAGGTCCCTGCTCATCCCTAGCACAAAACATGAATGTTTTTCCATCAGACAGGAGTCTGTAGTACTGAGTGTGTCTGTGGTGAAGAGAATATAATCACAATTCTGTCAATGAGGTAACAAAACAAAAGAGAGAACCTGGTTCTCAAATTGATCCGGCTCTTTGACCCAACTCGTTCGTGAACGGCCCATCACAGTGGTGGCTTAATCTAAATACTTTTTTAAAGGTGGAGGGCTGACTCTGCACCTCAGTTTTCATGTTTAAGAAGAAATCAGGTGAAGTCATGATGTTGTGAACTGGCTCCAGCAGTGGTGTTCAAAGTGTGAGGCGGGTCTCCCCTAGGGGGCGCCACAGAGCTTCAGGGGAGGCGTGGAACCATAAACCATAAACCTCTGCTGTGCATGGAGCAAAATGGATAGACTTATAGTTACTATAGGGACTATGCTATAGAGCAGTGTTACTCAACCAAAGAGCCAAATGACTGAAAATACCTTTGCTAGAGCCACAATCTAAGAGGTGAAAAGTGGCAAAAATGGGTTAAAGTAGCAATAAAAATAGGTTAAAGGTAGCAAAATGGTCAAAAAGCAGCAAAAAATGGGTGAAAATGGGAAGTAAAAGTGGGAAAATGGTCAGAAAGTAGCAGAAATGGGTGAGAAGTGACAAAAAAGTGAGTGGAAAGTGACTTAAATGGGCAAAAGCAGTCAAGAGTGGCAAAAATAGTCAAAAAAGAGGAAACAAGTGGTATGTAATGGCAAAGGGTAGTTTAAATGGGCAAAAAATGGCAAAAATGGTTAAAAAAAAGGGGAAAAATGGGGAAAAAGTGGCAAAAAATTGTTTGAAAGGGCAAAAATTGGGGAAAAAAGGAAACAAGTGGTATTAAGTGGCAATGGTGAGAATAAATGGACGAAATGTGGCTAAAAATGTTTTAAAAAAGGGCAAAAATTGGGAAAAAGCAGCAAAAAGACGTAGCATCAATGGAAAAAAAGGGATATTTAATGATGAAAGGTAGCTTAAATGGGCAAAAGGTGAAAAAAGGGCAAAAATGGGATAAAAGTGGAAAAATGGGGGAAAAGAGGCAAAAAGAAGTTGTAAAATAGCCAAAAAAAAAGGGTATTTAATGGCATCATAACTGAATAAGAGGGAAAGGCAGCTGTTTAAGGACATTTGAAAACCAAAATCTGTTAATGTTAAAAATGTTTAAAGATTAGACATAGATGTTTGAAATGTTGTTGTTTAATTCTTTTTTAATTTGAACCGTTTTTGTGGGTGGGGGTCCACAGAATGATTCATTTCTTCTTGGGGGGGGGCTCACTCTCACACACTTTGAAAACCACTGGGCTTCAGGATCGGGGACCCTGTGGTCTGGAGTCAAACTCCCGGACTGCTTCCTTCCCCCAGTCCGCCCCTGGTCCGTCCTCCTCCCGGGGTCTCAGCCTCCTCTCTCCCCGCGCTCAGCACCACCTGTGGCGGATGAGTCAGCTCCACCACCGGCGCCGTGTGACCCCTCAGCTGTTCGGGGACGGAGCGAGCCTGCAGAGATCTGAACACACCGAGGAGCTGAACTCTCCGTTAACGATCTGCCCACGCTGCCACGATGCTCAGTCACACCGAGATTTCCGCCTGTTTGACATCACCACCGCTCCCCTGACGCTCTGCAACTTTTCACATCGCTTCCTTCCTTCCGTCTTTTCCTCCTCTCGGCTCTGAGGTGTGAGAAAGATTAGTGTCGACGAGCTCCCGGCGATCACTCGGTGTCCGTGCGCAGTAATGCTCGGAGCTCCGGGGCTGGAGGCTGGAGAGCGGCTCTGAACGGTGCGCGTCTTTCTTGGCCACATCTCTGCTCAGCTCTGACTGCCTGATCTTTGTTTGCGATGTCTGCAAGAAAGACATCACTGACGGACAAGCCGAGCAGAAACGGAACCTCTAAATATGTGCTGGAGAGATGCGCCAGCATCAACGAGTATTATGATATTGCCTTCAAGGTGTGTATCCTCGTCTTCTTCTTCTCTCTGTGTTTGTGTTGCTGTTTTCTTTGTGGTGAACAGGTGTTCAGGTTTAGTGTAGGCGCTGAGACTAGCTGCAGGAACATGCAGTCACATCTGGAGCATTAATGAGCCTTAGATCAGTCACAGAAGTCAGATAGAAGAACTCGTTCTGTCTAGTTTGATGGATTTAGCTCCTTAGAGAGGTCACATTCTCCTCTGTTTATGGAAGCCCATCTCTGCCAGGGGATAAGAAAAGATCCCAACTAAGCATTTATGCACTAAAATAAGTCCTTAGTCTCAATCACGAGATGAAAAGTTGAAAAATGACAATTTAATGATGATTTCTGGCATTTTAGCCCACGTTTCTGGGCTTCTAAGTCATAATAATGATTCATTATTTATAATTATGTCTTAGGGCATTTCCACATGATTGTTTTGTATGGAGCACAAGCTCTTTGCTGCTGGACACCCTAGCAGCATGCTAACCCTGTCTGATCAGTAGGTGGCAGTGTGCATGTAGTTGGTTGCAAACCTGCCAAGAAGAAGAAAGAAGAAGAAGCAACGTGCATCATCAATCTGATGACATTTAGGCCCCGTCCACACGCAGACGAATTCAGGCGTAGTTTCATGTCAGCTCGGCGTTTCATCCACATGGAAACGGCGTTTTGGGTGACTGTAAATGATACTTTTTGAAAACGGGTCCCAGAGTGCATAAATCCGTAAACGACTACCGTTTCGTCTCCATGTGGACGGCTATTTGCATCTTTGTTGAAACGATTACGTCACACATAGCGTATCTCCCTTAAGGCACCTGCACGGGTCCGACCTAATCATTCATGGCGGACTACAGGGTTGTGTCAATTTTCTGTGATCTTCTTCTTTGGTGCATTTCCGTGGCAGCGTTACAGCGCCACGTACAGGCTTGGCATATGCACTACAGCGTTTTCAGTCAGTAGTTCCTGAAATGACTCCGTCTTTATGGAAAACTTTTTCAAAACGAAACGGCACTATACTGTTTTCATCTCCGTGTGGACGGGGCCTTATGCTCTGTGCAAACAGTGGAGTCCATCCTGTCACTATCAATGCGTTTATCATTATTTTAAAGACGCCATAATGATCTCATCCTGTTTCCTCATCCGCCGCCGACCTCAGAGGATCAAATCAGACTGTGCTGCACGGATGCAGTGGTTTTTGAAGAGATGGGAGTTGATCTCTAGGCTGCTAAATGCTAAATTAGCCTACTTCCTTGTTTGAGCATGGTTGTGTTCACCTCCCCCTTTAACCGTGCTCGAGTACATGATTCACGCTCGAGACTGCCTCCACAAGAAAGGTACGGCTGATTCCTGTGACAATACCAACCTCTAAACACTGTCAGATTTATCATGGGCTGATACGATGTGGTTGGAGCAGACATAACCCAAGCTTGATATCCAAGATATAACCAACATATTCACAGGGAGAGAGAGAGTACTGAATAAATTGCAAAAATATGTTGTCAATACTTGGACAGCATTTTAGCTAAAGAAGAGAGAGTGAGCTCTGACTAAAGCAATAACAATTATTACTCTTTTTTCTGATATTTTGACTTATTTGTGCACGGCCTTTGCGATGCAAACAGGTGTTTTCCATGCCAACAAAGCCACAGTAGTTGAATAGAAATTGAATCGATTTGAGAGAACACTGACTAGATTGCATGAACTCGTTGGCAACATTTGGGACAGTATTGTTGGTCAAAAAGAGAGTGAGAGCTGTTGCTAAAATGCATGAATATATTAAAACAACATTTTTAACTGTCAATATTTGGACAACATTTTTAACGGAGAAAGAAAAGAGAGGTCTGTGCTAAAATATGTGGTAAGAAGACAGACTTCAGGATCAAAACACCCAGGTCCCTGATGTAAAACAACCCTTAGTATCTCATTATTTCAACCATTTATCTCCCAGTTATGATTTCAGATCCTAATTGTCATAAATGTTAAGCTGTTATTGTACTGGCACTAATGGGCTTCCATAAATGTGCGTATTAACTGTAACCTAAGTCAAATCCAATATGTCCTCCTCTGTATTTGTGTTGGTTTTGCTCTCTAATGAGGTCACATCCTCGTCTGGTGGCTCACAGAGTCTGCGACCTGGAGCTTTAATTTGTCTGACTAAGAAGTCCTCGGAGCCCGTAAATCTCTTCAGGTCTCTTTATCCGCCCTCTCTCATATCTAAATATTTGCTGAGGGTGTACTTGTTGCTTCTTCTTCTTCGTCTTCCAAACCCTCCCATGATGTATTTACAGAAGCTGCACGGACACACCTGTAACTGCTCCTTCCAGACAAAAGGAGAAGTTAAAATCAGGTTTAATTACATGCCTGTCATCTCTGTTTGTGCAGCCGTGAGTCACCGTGAAGACGACATGTAAGCTGAGCATCACATGCTGCAGGATGGATGTTAAAGAGCACAGCAGGGCCGGGCAGTATCCCCCAATAACCCTGTCTCTGTGTTTATATCTGAAGAACCATGCACCATACGGATATTTACTCTGTAAAGAAAGAAATCATGGTTAATCTACAACCACGGCAACAAAAATAGAAGTCCAAGACACCAAATATAAAATAATATAATATAATATTCTTTTTTAATCTTCATAATTAAGCAGCTAAACCTCCACACTAAAATCAAACAAAAATACTGGAAACATCTCCAGATACTGAGGCTTTTAAAATGTTCTATGGTGCTAAAATCATGTTTTAAAATCATCAAATCTCCATTAGTTTGACCGTAACTGGTATTAAAGTGCAGGAAATTAATGATCTTCATTCTGATTTTTAACCAGAGGAGAGAGAGAGCACTGTCTAAATTGCATGAAAACGTTGGCAATATTTGGACAATATTATTATCCAAAGATAGAGAGAGAGCTCTGTCCTGGGAAAACATTTGAACATTTTTTGCGAAGAGAAAGAGAGATCATTGACTTGATGGCTCAGATATGTAGCAACATTTGGACAATATTTTCTATCAAAAAGGGAGAAAGGGCACTGGATAAATTGCATGAATACATTGGCAACATTTGGAAGTTATTTTTGGCCAAAAGGAAGAGAGATCCATCTAAATTGCATGAATATGTCTGCAACATTTGGACTGTAATGTTAGCCAAAACTAGAGAGAAAGAGGACTGACTAAATTGCATTAATACATGAACAATATTCAAACAACATTTTAAACTGTGAGAGAGAGAGAGCACTGACATGATGGAACAGCTATGTTGGCAATATTTAGAGAACATTTTCACTGGAGACAGACGAGAGAGGTCCGTGTAAATTGTGCTGATATGTTGGCAACATTTGGATAAGATGAACTGGTGAAGACTTACATTGCTTCTCCCCTGTCCCCCTCACTTTTCCAGATGTTTTCTGTATTTATATTTAGAAAACATATAAAACATGCGTGACATTTTTAGATCACCAAAAACACTGGTCATTTAGAAGTACTATTTTAGTTTCTGTGGAATCAAACAGGTATCAGTACCATTTGATTTTTCTTAATGATTAAAAATGCTCCTTAGATTATGTGATAGTTTTTGTTTCAGACTTCTCAAACCTGGTGGTTAATAATCATCTCACTGTCAGCAGTTCGATCTGCAGACTTCCTGTCTGTGAGGTCTGACAGACTTTTCTAACTCAGCATTAACACATCCATACAACTGAAACAGTCTGACCCTTTATCATGCTTGGATATTTATCTGTGATTTATTGCCCGGCCCTACTGCTCATCCTGTTGTGATTAAACTGATTGGTTCTGGAGATGCAGAGTGAAGAATAATGATCAGAAAATGTCGGAGTCTCTTCTCACTGTCATCAGTGTCACACGTTGGCGGCGGCTCCGTCAGCCCGGCGGTGAACTGTCGTTTTCATCTCATGTAAATCAGCTGACACATTAACTGACAGCTTACAGAAAAAAATAGATTGCACAATAGCATCATCTGACTAACAGCACCATCCCAGTTGTGAAATATTCTCCTTCAGAGTAAATAACACCTGCTGCTTTAATTTCCTCCTCTTACAAGGCTTATATCTGGCTGCCGCTCATGCTTTGTAACCTGTTTCTTCTTCTTTGGTGCCGTCTCGGCTATAGGTGATGCTCCTGGGAGACTCAGCCGTGGGGAAGACGTGCATCTTGGTGCGATTTAAAGACGGAGCGTTTCTGGGAGGAAACTTTATAGCCACCGTTGGAATAGACTTTAGGGTGAGAGAGACCGTCCAAGACTAACGGGCATAACAGCACACCCAAATCAACAATACACCACCAAGTCAGGCTCTTACAAACACCACAGTCAACATCCAAAGATACTAGGAATGAGGTTTAATCAGGATTAAAATGACTTCCACTTCAACCCACCTCAGCTGTTTAAAACACATACAGGTGCTGTTAGAGATCTATTAAACTAAACAAGATAATTCTGTCAATGCTGGGCCAGATCCCCTCAGACCAGAGTCAGCAAAGGCCTGGTGATCTGGTGGTTCTAAAGGTTACCTAGACAGATTTTCCCTTGGTATGATAGCCAATCTGAAGGCAAGCTGGCTAGGGAGGAAGCACAACAAACACAGCCAAACATGAGGTGTAAAGTTAGATGGAGGTCAGAAAGGGAGGAGCAGCTTGTGGCAACAACACGTGTCTCTACACCATGTCCTTTAAAACACGCCACAATCCAGCTGTCAAGGAGAGGACCTGGACACATGAGATCTCTGAAACTTGAATACACACGACTTCAGAAAACAATCAAATATAGAGAATGAGCAACATTGTTAGCAGGATGTCCAGATCTGACCCTGCTCCACCGTTCTAGATGTATCTTATTGTATTGTAGGGTATGGTATTTTATCCAATCATACAGAATTACATCATATTGTATCATATCCCATCACATCATATTACAGTGAATCCTATCACATCACATCATATGAAAACCTGTCGTATCCCAGCCTTTCCTTACATACCGTACTGGGTCATACAGTATCATTTCTGTTCATATATGGTACCGTATCACATGGGCGTAGCTCAGGGGGAAAAAGGTACTGTTTACTCTGGCCCACAGTAGGGAGGGGCCTACAATGCAGAGTGTGTTTTTATTTTCATTTTTCTTAGTCATGAGTGTCATTGAATCAAAAGCGACTAAATGAATCAGTCAACAGACTAAAATTTGTATCAAATAAATTTGAGTAAAACACAATCCTGGGGGGCCCTGGTCATCCCTTCAAAATGTCCAAATGGTGAAGTCCAGCGGGGCAAAATAATGCAAGTAAATTTAATTTAACCATAGTAAAAATGTTGCTCACAAACGGGGATATTATGGTTCAAAATACATAAAAATGCATGGATATAAAAATGATGCAACATTCATTTCTTGGCTGGTGGGTTAGGAGGGCCTGTGTAATATTCTTTCTGGGGGCCAAAATCCCTAGCTCCGCCCCTGCCGTACCACATTGTATTCTGTCATTTCATTTTTTTTAAATTTTGCATCGTATTGTTTTGGATCATAGCGTGTTGTTTTGTATCTTATTGTCGTGTTTCACATCATATTCTATGGCAGGGCTGTTCAGTTAAAAGTTCAACTGGGCCAAATTCTAAAATCAAGAAACGTAGCAGGGCCAGACATGTTCGGCACCCAGAAAGTAGCTGGTAAATTTGGAACCAATACAGATCAAACTGATGAAAAATATGCACTTTTTATTCACAGTCTCCCTTTTAAATTTGGCAACCTCACAAAAGCACATCAAAAAGTGCATAAAAACACAACAAAAGAGCTGAATCTGAACATAACCTGAGGCAGTGGAGATGGTTTCTTTCACTTGAATTAAAAAAAATGAAAATATAAAATTAAATTCTGTAAAAAATAATTTTGGTCAATCTTACCCAGGCGTATCTTAAAGTGCATAAAAACTAAATTTGCACAGTTGTAGCTACAGTTTAAAAGGACATGTTTTTACTTTGGGGCTACTTCTGTCGATCTGAAATACTGTGGGACTTTATGAAAACTTGTGAGATAAGTTTCCCCTCTGCATTTCTGGCATGACCACAGGCTGGGCCACTTAGGGGTTGGTCCTGGGCCGCATGTGGCCCCCTGGCCTCTAATTGAATAGGCCTGTACTATGGTATCGTATGTTTAGGTGAAGGATAGTGTGTGTGCTTTGGTGTGGTGTTGGTGGCTCTTGATTTTGACATGGAGGCTTTTATTTTGAAATGCTCACCTTTCCCAATGGTCACATGACTTCCTTTTCCTTAAGAATTCCATTAAATGAAGAAAACAAAATAATGGAATTGAAAAAAAAAACAAAAAATGGAACGCTGTTTTTTAAAATGTTTTTTTTTCCTCTTTGTGACCAAAAACGGAAAAACGGCTAGTTTTTTCATTTTTTTCATTTTGGGTCAAGAACGGAAAAATGAGAGTTTCTTCTGTTTCTTTTTAGTCTGGTTTCAACCAGGAGATGGATCTGCCAGGAAGCACCCTGACCTTTTCTGTACCACAGTGATTTGGATTATATTGAGGAAAATCTCACTGTGCACTGATTGGTGCGTCTCATTTGATTGACAGATAGCTCAACAGTCAGAGGCTACATTTCTGTCAACCAGAATGCTAGCTAGCTAGCTGACAAGTCGAGCTTAGTGGGCGGGCCGTTAGGTTGAAGTTCGGTTGAGGCTGTGATTTCCATTCCATTTAGCAGCTGTTTGAGTCCGCCTATTGTAAGCAGACGGCTGACGTCACACAGACTGTTTAAGTCTTTCTACACTCTCTGGGTTTCTCTTATTTCCAAAGCCGTAGAGATTAAAGATCACAAGCACATTAAAACCACAGCAGAGTAAAACAAAGGAAACAACCACTGAGAACAACAGCATCAGGGATGAAGGTAACCTGACACGCCAGATGGATTTGTTTCACACGTCCATCTGGGAAAGCTTCAGAAGGAAACGTTTGAGAAAAGGCAGAGGCTTTGAAAAAAACTCGGAGTGTGATTGGATGAACGTTCTGTCTGTCACATCTCTACAGGCCAATCAGAGCAATAAAACATGTGATGTAGCTGCTATCGAGCTGGGCATACGCAGCTATGAGGAATAATGCAAAACGTGGCGACTACAGACGTGTCAGTACATGACTTTTGTGGTTTTGAAAAGAAAACAACTCACTGCTGTTCTTTGTTCTTCTTCTAACGAAGAAATGTCGTCAAGTTCTGATAAAACTGGCGCTTTAGCAGCATCCACGCTGATCTCTTCCTTCATAATTGGCCTCTTGTTGCTGCTTGTTTACATCACGACTCTGCCGTGCCTGAAGGTACTGCCCCTCGACGCTGATTGGTCCTGTCACTTTCTAACCGGGCCCAAACGGTTCAGACGGGAGCTTTGAAGACAGATTCACCAATGAAAAACAAGGAAATGGGTGTATCCATCTGCTTAGCAAGGCTATGATGAGGGTAGATGAACTGAAATCAGGTAAAACAGCTGCAAAGTGAAACAGTGGCTGGAAACCCTAGACTCTGAAAGAGAGGGGAGAACGTCAGTCTTCAGAGTTTGTTGGAGAATGTTCCACGAGTTTGGAGCTTTAAAGGAAAAGCCTGTTTTACCAAGTTCAGTACAAGCTGGAGGGACTTTAAGCAGTAACAAATGAGCAGAGTGAGTCGTGTAGCTACCAAGGTTCCACTCCAGCGAGGCTGAGATGAAAGCTGGTTTTAAAGATAAAATCGACGTTTTTTGTGCCTCTCTTCCAGGGAAGGCCAGCCCTTCTCATCCAGAACACGATGATGTTGCTGCACCCATCACCAGTAATAAATCTAAGAGCAGAATGAAATATTTTTATTGTCCCCTGACCAGTGTTTGAGGACAGATGCAGGCAGACGCCGAGCAAACACAACCCTCCATGGCTGTGAGAAATCCTCAGACCTACAGCTGCTTGTTGGATTCATTTATCTGAAGCTTGATGAGACTCCCCTCTGCCATCATAGATCCCTGCAGTGGCTTTCAGGCTTTGTTATTATCCTGTTAAACACTTAGTGTTTGTAAAAATCAGCCTAATGATATTTACGAGGAGCAGAGGGATCCTCTGAGAGTGACAGCAGCCCAATTATCACCTTCACTCCACGCAGAACACTTCATCACTCAGTGACGATCGCACCAAATGTACGAACCCTCGCACCAATCAGATGAGTTCACAGACCACTTGTGCTGCGAGGCGGTCAGGACCGGCTCATAAATGTCTGGGCAGATGCCTGCCCACGTCCCTGTCTGCTGCTTCGGTCCTGGAGGAGTCACGGCGCTGACAGACGAGCTCCTGTACCTCAGAGACAGAGAGACAGTCACTGTGGCTTCATTTGGAGCAGATTTCTGCTGTTTTTCCTCCTCTGTGGGATAAAAAAATCATCTGTCTGAGTGAGCAGTCAGCACTGCTGATTCCTCTCCAATTAGGGCCGGGCAACACCGACCAAAACAACACCTTCATGTTTTTAACAGAATGTTCTAGAATCTCCTTTATTCTAACCATGGGTGGAAACACAGAAACGCCATGATCTACAATCAGACAGGAGACAGAGAGCGACGTCGTTGGCAACATTTGAACAACACTTCAATCATACATGAGACTATGGTCCAAATTGCACAATTATGTTGGCAATACTTGGACAACACTTTTAACCGGACAAAAGAAAGAGAGGTTGTCTAAATTGCACAAATATGTTTGCAACATCTTGTCAGCATAACATACAAAAAGGAGGAGCACTGTCTAAATTGCATGATTATGTTGCCAATTTTTTTGTTGACAACATTTTTAACCAAGATAGAAAAGGAAAAAGAGAGAGCTCAATCTGATTGCACAAATCTGTTTGCAAGATATGGACAACATCTTTAACCAAAGAGAGTAAGAGTGAGCAACATCTTAGTTGCACAAATACATTGGCAACATTTGGCTTTGATTTCCTGGTGAGATAATGAGAAATCACTGGCAAAGTTGCTTGAATATGTTGGCAACATCTTGGTCATCATGTTTTAACAGGAAGGAGCTTTGTCTTAATTGCAAAATATGTTGGCAAATTTTTTTGTCAACATTTGTCTTCTACCAAGGAGAGGACGCTACAAAAATTGCTTGAATATGTTGGCAACATTTGTACATGTCAATCTAAGAGAGATAGAGCATTGTTTACATTGCACAAACACATTGGCAACTTTTTGATATTTTCAACTAAAAGGGAGAGAAGGCTAGAGAGAGAGGAATACGGAGGGGGGAAAATTGCACAAATACGTTGGCAACATTGGCTCACATTTCGACCGTATAAGAGATTACTGCCAAAATTGAACAAATATGTTGGCAATAGTCGGACACTTCAAACAAAAGAAAGAATGCACTCTCTAAATTTACCAGATACATTCAAAAACAACGCTTTAACATAAAAGAGAGAAAGAGCTCTGTCTAAATTGCATGAATATGTTGGCAATTTTTGGACAATTTTAACCAGATAGAGGGAGAGAGCACTGTAAAATTGCACAAATACGTTGGCAAAATTTCAACATGATTAACCAGACAAAGATTACTGACAACAGTTTTTATATGTTGGCAACTTTTGGACAGATGTATCAGAGAGGGAGAGAGCATTGTGCATGTTGCAAGAAAAAATTGGCAACTTTTGACATTTTTAACTGAAGGGGATGGAGAGATAAAGAATGAGAGGGAGCGCTGTCAAAATTGCCCAAATACATTGCCAACATCTGGATAACAATTTGACCATACAAGAGATACAGTAACTGTCTGAACTGCACAAATGTGTTGACAATACTTGGTCCTCTCTTTTCAGCAATGAGGGAAAAGAATAAAGAAAAATATAATTAAAAAGAAGGAGGATACTGCTCCCATTGCACACATTTTTTGCAACACCTTGTCAACATGTTTTAACACGGGCTCTGTCTAAATTGCAAAAATGATTGCGATTTTTCTGACAACATTTTTGACAAAGGAAGAGAAAGAGAAGGAGAATAGGAGAGAGAGCACTGTCAGTATTGCACAAACATGTTTTTGTATTTTGATGTTAGTTTAACCATAGAACAGATTACTGTCCAAATTGCATAAATATGTTGGCAGTACTTGGATGACACTTTAAAACAAAATAAAGGAAAAAAAATAACAAACATAGCACTGCATTTTGTCAACATGCTTTCACATAAAAGAGAGAGCGAGCTCTGTCTAAATTGCAAAAACTTGTTGGCAACTTTTTGGAAAACATTTTTAACCTTGATAAGGAGAGAGTGGGAGAGAGAGAGTTGTTGAGAGTTGTTGTAATTGCACAAATATCTTTGAGACATGATTTACCAAAGAGAGAAAGATATGTTTGAATACGTTGGCAACTTTTGATCGTCACATTTATCCATAAAAGAATGAGCACTATCTACATTGCACAAGCACATTGGCAACTTTAGGCTCTTTTTAAACAATCGAGAGAAAGATAGAGAGCATGCAAAAGAGAGAGAGGGAGAGCATGGTCAAAATTGCACAAATACTTTGGCAACCATTGCAAATTTTTTGCAACAAGCAGCAGTATTGCTCTTTGCCAGTCCTGCCCACTTTTCCTGTTACTCAGTTAAGACAGCAGCATTAATTCACCTGCAATCTTTGATCATCTGAACAATGAAGACATGAAAGAAACAGATGATCTTGTGATCAATAATCATATTGCTGTTAGTGGTTCTTACTGTAAACAATCTTTTTCCTGAGCATGAGGCCTGACATCAGTATTTTAGATTGACATTATCATATTAAAACATAGAATACCGTCTCATTCTTATATCTGCTTTGAAAAGAAATCGTACTCTCTTATTAACTCAGTAAATTGCCCAGCCCTATCTCTGACATGCTGCTGAAGCAGCCACCTGCTGAATCCTCCGCCTCAGAAGAACGGACATGGTTCAACCCCTGCATTAGTTGCCATGGGTTTCCATTTTTCCCCCAATTATGACGTGAGAGGAGCCTGCATGCTGAGTAACTGCTACGAGGAAGGATGCCGAAAATAGACCGGCCATGTTTCCAAGCTGCCACAACAGCCTGCCTGCTTACCCAAGCATGGAGGACAACCTCATCAGCATATTGACTTTATCTCTCCAGCGTCTCGTCTTTTCATGCAGGGAAACAAAAGGTGACTGCTTACATTATCAGGCCTCCCTTTGAATGGAAGCCAGACGCTGGATGCATCATGTTTCTGCAGTGTGAACAGTGTCAGATCTCCCTTTAACACCTTTTATGAATGAACAGGCCGAGGTACTTGTTGCTTCAGCCGAGTGGGGGTAAGATGAAATGTTAATGCTCTGTAGCTCTATCTGTCAGGCCTCCATTATGCTCCCTAATGACCAAGGAAGACAATACATCAGTGCGCCTAATGCAACATAATTTCCTCTTTAAATCGCTGCTACTTGACTGCCATTAGTCTGAGTGTGTGGCCTTGATTGGAGGTAGGGCTGGGCATTTTATCCAGTTTTAATAGATGTAAGGCTTTATGCATATGTTGAAACTGATCCTAAAAGAAAATGTTAGTAACTGCTCTCTCTCTCTATTGGATTAGCATGCCATCCAAATGTTGACAATGTATTGGTGCAATTTAGACAATGTGCAGGAGTTTGCCTGCAGTGTTGGATATAAAACCAAAATATTGCCCATTATTGGGTGTCCTTGACTGTTATTGATATTATCATGACAACAAACTGCTCCTTAACCTTTTTAACTAAATGTTGCCAACATATTTGTGCAATATAGACGATGTGCAGGAGTTTACTTGCAATTTTTGAAAATTAAAATCAATAAATCATCCATTATTGAGTGTAAGACTTACATCGATGTGAGCGTTGTACCAAACAAGCTCGTCACCCACGTCACTAAATGTTGCTGAGAGCTTTGTGCAATTTAAACAGTGTGCAGGAGTTTACCTGCAATGTTGGATGTTTATAATCATAAAGTGCCCATTATTGGGTGTCTAGGGCCTCTACGTTTCTTGCCATGGTATCACACAGTCATCTTAAGAACTTACTAAAAGTTGGCAACATATTTGTGCAATTTAGACAATGTGCAGAAGTTTTCCTACCATTTTTTATGTTCAAAGTCATGAAATTGACCATTATTGGATCTCTGAGGCTTCTACTTTTAATGCCATTGCATCAAGCAGGCATTTCACACACTTTACAACAAGTTGGCAACATCTTTGTGCAATTTAAACAAAATGCCGGAGTTTGCTTCCAATTTTTGATAGCTAAAATCAAACATTGCCTTATTGGGTGTGCATTAGTCTAATTTTTGTGAACATGGTATCAAGCAGGCATTTCACACACTTTTCCAAATGTTACCAACATATTTGTGCAATTTAGACAATGTGCAGAAGTTTGCCTACCATTTTTCATGTTCAAAGTCATGAAATTGACCATTATTGGGTCTCTGAGGCTTCTACTTTTCATGCCATTGTATTACGTGGGCATCACATCCACTTTTCCAAAAGTAGGCAACATCTTTGTGCAATTTAATCAATGTGCAGGAGTTTTCCTTCCTTTTTCAGCCACTAACATCAATAAATTGCCTACTATTGGGTGTCTGGGCCTTCTTCTCTTCTTGCCATGGTATCAAGCAGTCATCTTACTTACTTTTCCAAATGTTGCCAACATATTTGTACAACTTCTGTGCATTGTCTTAATTGTACAGATATGTTGGCAACATTTAGTAAAGTGGATGAGGAGCCCATAGCAAGAAAAACAGAAGTTCTAGACACCCAATAATGGGTAATTTTATTGATTTCCAACAGTAAAGATTGCAGGCAAACACTTGGCGGCATTTTCTAAATTGCACAAAAATGTTGGCAACATTTAGAAAAGTGTGTGAAGAAGGAGGCTAACCTTGGTTTTCTTGCCATGACATCAAATGAGTTTTATGAACGTTTTATATGAATCATATGTCAGTTTAATTTCTGTCTCTGTGAGACCTGATGATTTAATATCTGCTGGATCTATTCAGCCTTGAACTCTGGAGATGTGGCGCTCCTTGTTGTCGTTGTGTGGCTCTTTCTGTGCGTGTTGATGCGTTTTTAAGCGTGTCATCTGTCTGTTGCCCTGTCATTGATATGGGGTTATAAAGGGATACAGGAAGTGCTGTTGCTGCTCAGCACTTCCTGTATCTCTGTCTCTCTTTTGTGGTCGTGTGCAGAGTGAAGTTGACACGTTGTCGTTGTTGTGACCTGTTTTATTCCTGCAGCAGGTCGAGGTGACAAAAAAAAACCACAGTCAGAATCAACTTTTAACCCATGAAACAGTGTGGGAGAACCTGTTCTTTTATTTTCACTCTTGCATGGCTGAGCATGCAGGCTGAGTCACATGGACCAAAAACTCCTTCCTTGTATTCCTCCTTCAGGCGTTTACCCCGGGGTTAATGCTAGAATCATGACCTTTAATGTGATTCTGGTGAAAAGAAAATCTCATCAGTACTGATTTATATCACAGCATCAGAAATAAGAGTCCATGCTACCTGTTAACAGCTGTCCAAATCTGCAAACAGCTTCTGCACATGTCTGATGTTTTAATGTTGACTATCCTCATATCAAAGTGTGGATTTTGCAAAGATTCTTGAGGTCAAAGGTCACTGTTATCTTAAATCTTATGCACACAGTAGTTCATGGATGGTCTGAGGGTTTTTTGTTAAATTTGTAGGAAACCTTCATTGTGACTTTATGGTGAACTAATTGGATTTTAGAGGTCAAAGGTCACAGCAGCCTTACATATTTAGAGGTTCTGGTGATTTTGGACCATTTTGTTGCCTCCAAGTTGCCATAAGATACCTTCTTTATGCATGTGAGCAAATAAAAGCACTGTCAATCTGTTTTTGATGCTCTAAACCAGTGTTACGCAACCAAAGAGCCAAACGGTTGAAAAATACCTCTGCAAGAGCCACAGTCTTTTTTGTTTTTATGTACACTTTATTTAATCAGGATTTATTCCCATTGGGATACAAAAATCTCTTTTGCAAGGGAGTCCTGGCCAAGACAGCAGCATAAGTTTCACATATATGACATTAGAACAGAACATACTATATATATAATCTAAGTGGTGAAAAGTGGCAAAAACAGCTTTAGTAGCATTAAAGATAAATAAAACGTGGCAAAGAATGAGTGGAAATTGACCAAAATTGGCAAAAAGCAGTCAAGAGTGGCAAAAATAGGCAACAAATTGGAAACTCATGGGATTTAATGTCAAGAAAGTGGGTGAAAGTGGTGAAAAAGGGCAAAAATGGAAAAAAGAAGTGGCAAAAATTGGCAAAAAAAATAGGAATCAAGTGGTATTTAATGGCAAAGGAAGCTTAAATTGGTGAAAAATTACTGAAAAAGGGCAAAAATGGAAAAAAGGCAAAAAGAAGTGGCAAAAAATGGCAAAAAAGTAAACAAGTGGTATTTAATGGCAAATGTAGCTTAAATGGGTGAAAAGTGGTAGAAAAAGGGCAAAAATGGGAAAAAGTGGTTAAAAATAAGTGGAATAAATGGGCAATTGACTAAAGTGGAAATTGACTAAAATGGGCAAAAAGCAGTTAAGAGTGGCAAAAATGGGCAGAAAAATAGGAAACAAGTGGTATATAATGGCAAAAGGTAGCTCTAATGGGCGAAAAGTGGCAAAAATTTGTGAAAAGGGGCAAAAATATTTCTGGGAGAATAATATTTAAAATGAAGACATCAAAGAGCCACAAACAGTCACAAAAGAGCCACACGTTGAGTAACACTGCTCTAAACTAACATGAAGACGAATAAACAACAAAACACTAACAATGCTTAGCAAGGTCACAGACGTAAAACCTCCTGGACATTTAAAATAAATAAACTGCCCAGTAGTGGCCGCCCAGGACTGCTATTGCTGTGACTGTGGTATCAGACATGAAAACATTTGTGTTTTACTAGAACTACATCAAAGGTTAATTCTGGTGTTGTGACTTCCTCCTGAGGGCAGTCAGAGCCTGGAGCGCTCTGTTTTAACAGCAGGAAACCAGCTACAGCTCTGTTTCCGCCTTCATCAGTCTCCTCTTCTCCACTGAAGAACTTGTGCAGCTCTGTCTTGATTGTGATTGTTGCCCGGCTGATTGCTGCATGCTTTGTGTCCCTTATCCTCCCCTTTAACTCTTCGGTCACGACATATTTGTCTCGTTCATTCGGGGTCTCCGAGCTGATGTGGTCCGTCCTTTCTGCACAGGAAATCAGAGGGCGCCCCTACAGGGCCGCAGGAAATGAACGGGGGAGTCGATTGTTATGCTGCCAGCCGTCTTTCTCACTGTTGTGTAATTAAGTCTAATCCCAGGACCTTGTTGGTGTGTGGGTGTTGTAAATTACTTTCTGTGCCAGCATTCAGAGCCACTTTGAGCTGTTTTTGTTTCTGTGGCCTCACGCTGAGTGTTGGAGCTTTTTTAGTCTGCTGTGATGTTCGTCATCCGTCTGTGTGAGGCTCTCACAGCGCTCTGCTCTCTCTAACATATGGTCCCCCGTCATTCCCTCACCGCTTTCCTCTTCTTCTTCTGCAGAATAAAGTGGTCGACGTGGACAACCTCAAGGTCAAGCTCCAGGTGAGGACACGCACCTTTTCTCCTCACATGCATAAAGGCAGGGTTGATATTTTTAATTATCCTTTCAGCAGCAGTAAAGGTTGTCAGATACTGCGGTAACACATGCTTCAAAATTACTGATCTTATTTTGTCTTGTCTCCCATGAGAAATGTTGGCTCTGATGTGAAAGACTGTTTCATAAGGAAGTGTTCCTGGAAGCTGCTGTTCTGTTGCTGTATCTCATTCATATTTTCTGCTGCTTTCTTGTGACAAACCCGATTATTCTGTGACATCAGCAGCACGTTCTGTCGCCACAGTTACCCTCCTTCATAGCACGCAGCAGAGAATCACTCCCATAATTCCCTGCTACCCTCTTAGTGATCAATGGTTGTTTTTTCAGTCATTGTTACCCAAACAATCCAGACAGACTGTTCCACATCTCCAGGGCAACGCCCCATCCAATGTTTGGGAAGGACAGGACCTTTCAAAATAAAACTCACAGGGTTGTTGGATGAATTTATTACTGGTCACTCACAACCTCTGAGATTGCAGCTTATCCAGTATTGAATGCCTGTAGCTTCTCTACTACCATTTTTATATCCTATGGAAGTTTAAAATCCTGCTGGTGTGACGGCCCTACAATCTAGGTTTCAGAATGACCAATGAATCTTTATCAAACGGTTAAAAACAGGCATACGAACATATTTTTAAGTTAAATCCTACTGTAGTTAACTCTCAGCCTCCTCTCTGCTTTTGCACAGACTCGTACCGTCAGAGTCTATTTTGGAAACAATCACACGGTTTGTCTTTTTTTCATTTTCAAGGCCGGAGCAAATAAAAAGCAAAGAATTCACTGGAGCAAGAAGAGAAATCTAATTCTGGCGTCTCCCACTCCGTGTTAAAAGAGCATGTTTTTATGAAATATTGGTACATGCCTCACATTAACAGCTTGTTCCTGGCACATCTCAACCTGCAGCTCTCTTTCTGCCTTAACATCAGAGAGTTCGGATTGGCAACGCCACCGATGACGGCAGACGAAGTGTAACACATAATTAGGTCACCTATTGTTGCTGTTTGACTTTGTTGGATTCTGCAGAACCTGCAGGACGAGTTTAGGCTGATATTTAGGTCAATAACTGCTCCTTTAGTTTTGAACTTACATGTGGCTCTACTCAGAATCAGACACTGATGCAATAGCATATTAATAATAGAAGCTCTGATATTCCTCCCAGTTATTATGGTTACTTATAGTTACTGTCTACATCTGTAGTTCCCAGCTGGTCCAGAGTCAGGACACACCTCCATCCTAGTGAGCAGTTACCACCCATTTTTCAAACTATTTTCAGTCATAGCCATGTGTTTCTGATGAATACTAGGGCAGTTTAGGCAAAAGAGATGGAGACATATCCTTCAAAACAAAAGCACATCATCAACTTTATAGCCATGTTTTTTTTTTCATTCACAGTAAAGGGTCAACACAAATAAAATAGCGATGTTTCTGTATGAAAATGTTAATAATTTACTCGTACAACTGTACTAGAGTTTGCAACTTAAGCTGTGAGAAATGCTTAGGATCTCAGGAACAGTCACCTACAAGACAAATGTACTAGAATATTATTACTATTATTATTATTATTATTATTATTATTATTATTACTATTATACTATTGTTATTTTTGATAACTATTATTATGGTTATTATTGTTATGATTATAGGGATGATATTATTATTATTATGATTATTATTGTTATTATATTACTTTTATTATTATTATTGTTATTATTAATTTTATTATTGTTGTTTTTTTTGCATTTTTGTATTATTATTAATAACATTATGTTTATAGTAATACTACTACTACTACTATTAATAATTATAATAATAATAATTATAATGATATTGTTGTTGTTTTTATTATTATCATCTCATCTTATTATTAATATTATTACATTTATTATTATTATTATTATCATTATTATTATTGTTATTGTTATTATTATTTTATTATTGTTATTATTATTATTATTATTATTATTATTATTATTATTATTGTTATTGTTATTATTATTTTATTATTGTTATTATTATTATTGTTATTATTATTATTATTATTATTATTATTATTATTATTATTTGTTGTTATTATTAATTATTATTATTATTATCATTATTATTATTGTTATATCATTATTACTTTAAAATCATCAAAATCACAGAATGCTCCTGCACACTGTCTAACTAGCATGTATACACTGGCAGTATTTCAGCATTAATCATGTTTTTGTGCCTGTAGACAGTTTTTTTAAATCAGTTTTTGTTCATTTTTAAACAGATAAGCTAATATCTGTCTGTTTATGTTGCTGTGTTATTGCTACGGTTTAATATTTATTAATATCATATTAAAGTTTCTAACTGTGGTGTCACGTCGGCCCTGCTGCTGTGTTTGTGATTCAGATCTGGGATACAGCCGGCCAGGAGAGATTCCGCAGCGTAACGCACGCCTACTACAGAGACGCCCAGGGTAACCTCTGCTTCTTCTATTTCACTTCCTCATGCTTCATGCTCTGTGTATGTGTGTGTAGGAAGCGCTTGTGTAGGTAAAGGATCAACCAGGCTGAGTTATGCGCTCTTTATTTGCCTGCATTAAAAGAGCGTGTAGGCGTGGATGTGATTGTTACATAAGAGAACAGTAAACTTTCTAAAGTGCTCCTCTCCGTTCACAGCGTTACTGCTGCTCTATGACATCACCAGCAAGCCATCGTTCGACAACATCAGGGTAAGGATGGCTCACATTACTCAACCTCAGACCTCTTCCTCCTTCTCTGCTCCCTCGTCATTTTTAAACCTCAGCTCTGGTGAAAGCCGGGGCAGAGCTGTTATGGTACAGGGCTGTCTACATCCATCTGGGTCATTCTTCTGAGCGCCATATCTCAGGAAGAATTGGAGGGATTTACTTCAAACTTCGCATCCATGTTCACTCTGACTCAAAGATGTTAAGGTTTAAGACAGTGAAGGTTAAAGGTCAAGAAAATTAGGCCTCATGTTCGAACCTTATTTGTGATGCAATATCTCAGGATACCATGAGATCAGCTGATTTCCCTCAGTGCATGCTATTGGCTGGTCATGCTGTCTTTTTCTAGCCTTCATTTGTTTGCAACCCTCCTCCACCCCAGCTCCTCCTTTATTCGGCTTCTGTCTCACCGATGTCTGCTCTGATCTGGGTTTTTGCAGCTTCTCTCCCTGCCTCAGGCTTCAGGAAACCCCACACAAATGTTCACTTTGATTCAAGAATTAAATGATTAGATTTCTAAAGCTGTAGGTCTAGGGTCAAGGTCACTGGGCCTCATGTTCATCCCTTGCTTTTTGAATTACTACCTTGAGAACTCTGTGAGGGATTTTCTTTTAACTCTGCACCAAAGTCCTCCTTGACTCCAGGATGATCTGATTACATTTATGAGGTTTAGGGTCAAAAAACACTCCGACCCTTCCTCTTGCCCCACCACTGTACTTCCACAGTCCAATCCTCTCGTGGAGGTTTATAACCAGTCAGTAGTTCTGGTTTCCTCCATTGAAATCCTGACTGTATCCATTTACATGTAAAGTACCACAGGGTTTCCTCTCAGCCGTCTTTTATAATGACGCGATGTTATCATGGTTTGAGTAAAAGAGTGACTCAGCTTCTCTGTGATTGATGGAGGAGGCTTTAATTCCCTCCTCAGGTAAATAGACTTAAACCCTGATATTTACATTGTTTACTGACTAATCTTTCTCTTTTATTCGTCTCTACCTTCGCAGGCCTGGCTCACTGAGATACACGAGTATGCCCAGAAGGATGTGGTCATCATGTTGCTCGGCAACAAGGTGAGCAAAGCTTCCTCTTTGCGTTACATAAAAAAGATCAGGAGGATAACTGGTCCCGTAGCACAACTTCAGCTCACTCTTATCTCTCTGGCACAGACGGGTGGATGCTTAAAAGACGGAAAATACCTCCGCTCTGCTGCACACAGCTGAAAGAGAAATCCCACCTGCTTATTTCATGATTTACAAGTGAAACACAGGCTTAAATGTGCTTCTATGTCTTCATTAAGTTCATTTATCAGTGTGCACACATTCTCCCTCTACTTAAAATAATGTTATTATTTAAGAGACATAGTCCCATCATTTAGGGAGAGTTATCTGATAAGGATGACTCTTCGTGTTTCTAGAAAGATGAACTCTGATTTTAGTCTTTTCAGGCCTGGAGAAGTGTGTGAAAAAGGAAGAAAGTGTCTAAAATGCTCACCTACAGCCATGATCTGTGGGTTCTGACCTAAAGAGTAGGATTACAGAGAGAAGACGCTGAAATGAGGACGGCTGAGCTCAGCCTTAGAGACTGAACATCCAGAGAGAACCAGCTGTAGAGAGGATGCTTCTTTTGAGAGGAGGCTCCTTTGGAAGGATCCGGTTTTAGATAGCTCAGACTCTGATCAGGATGCCTTCAGATCAGCTCCCAGTAAAGGTTTCACAGATATGGAGGAGATACCGTGGCAGACCCAGAGACCAGTGGGAGATTAGACCGCTCAGACTCCCCATAGAGACTGAGCCCTACAGGCAGGCAAGATTAGCTACTGCAACATGGCTCATCCCAGAGAAGAGATGGATGGATGGATGGATGGATGGATGGATGGATGGATGGATGCATAAATGGATGGATGGATGGATGATGAATGGATGGATGGATGATGCATGGATGGATGGATGCATAGATGGATGCATGGATGGATGGATGGATGGATGGATGGATGGATGCATGGATGGATGGATGGATGCATGGATGGATGGATGGATGCATAAATGGATGGATGGATGATAAATGGATGGATGGATGGATGCATGGATGGATGGATGGATGCAGGGATGGATGGATGCATGGATGGATGCATGAATAGATGGATGGATGGATGGATGCATGGATGGATGCATGAATGGATGGATGGATAGATGCATGAATGGATGGATGGATGGATGCATGGATGGATGCATGAATGGATGGATGGATGCATGGATGGATAGATGAATGCATGGATGGATGGATGGATGGATGGATGGATGCTGGAACTGTGAAGTTGTTTATTATTTGTTTATTATTATTTGAAAATCCTGAATTGGAGTTTGTAAATCAGGAGTTTTAGATTATGTGTAAATCTGAAAGGCTGGACTAACTTAAAAGTCTCTAAATCTTAAAAACACTTGCTTCAAGCTGCGGTTGAATGAGCCACTTCCTCGATAAAGCTGCTGGTGGATAAAAACAGAAACCCTCCTCTGTGGTTAACAGCAGTCGTTGCTAATATCTCAGAAAGCGCCCTCTGGTGGTGCTTTGAGGATCCAGGGTCACAGCCGTCGCTCAGCAGCAGCTCTGGTGGTTCATTCTCTGCTGGAGGACGGCTCATCAATCTGAAGGAGCCACGGCTCTGCAGCTGGCGGCCTCGCTCTCAGAGGAGGAGACGATCAGCTGACACCATGGTTCATCTGTGGATGGGATGAAACGCTGCCTCAGTGACCCTGCAGCCTCTTCGTCATGATGTTCCTCTGCTCTCTTACAGGCCGACATGGCTGCAGAGCGTGTAGTGAAGACAGAGGACGGAGAGAAGCTGGCCAAGGTAGAGTGTGATGAATCTGAGCACTCCATTATTAAATTAATAATAAAAGACACACTTCACTTCCTCTTCTAATGTGTTTCCATCACAGGAATATGGAGTACCGTTCATGGAGACCAGCGCTAAGACTGGAGTTAATGTGGAGCTCGCCTTCCATGCCATCGCAAAGTATGTGTTAAAGCTGCACTCATCAATAATTCAGACAACATGACCACCAGCATTTAAAAGAAGCAGCTCAGACAATCACACCTTTGATGCACTATCTCCACAGTGCACTCTGATTTAAGTCAATTAGTTTCACGTTTCTGCCGGCAGACTTCAAAGAAATGCCTTTAGAAAGTCATGGAGGGAGGGGTGATAAGCCACGCCCACTTCCTTTTTCCTAGTGTCCCTCATCAGCCACAACATCATTCAGTCTATGCTGCTTTTTAGATTTGATTATGAGCCATGATGTCAGAACCGTTCAAGGTAGACTCACCATGAGCTACTGGAGTGAGAAATGACAGTATATGATGGTTTCAGTGGGGTGTCTCTGATTGGTTGATCCCACCTTTACCTGCAAAACGCCTGTGCTCTGTTTGGTTCTGCCCGTACCAGTGAAATCAACATGAAGGTTTAAACGGGGCCAAACAGAGATGCATGGTCATTTACAAGGCACAAGCAAGTTTAGACTGAATGATGTTGTGGCTGATAAGGGACAGTAGGAAGGAGGAAGTGGGTGTGGCTTACCCCCCCTCTTTCCTGTCCATGACTTTCTAAAGCAGTGTTACTCAACATGTGGCTCTTTTGTGAATACTTGTGGCTCTTTGATGTCTTCATTTTAAATATTATTCCCCCAGAAAACCTTAAAGGGAAACTTTATTGCCCTTTTTCAACATTTTTTGCCACTTTTCGCCCATTAGAGCTCCCTTTTACCATTATTTACTACTTGTTTCCTAATTTTTGCCCATTATTGCCACTTTGTTTTCCAATTTTTTGCCACTTTTATCCCATTATTTCTCATTTCTCACGACTTTTCACCCATTTTTTGCCATTAAATACCACTAGTTTCCTATTTTTTGCCCATTTTTGCCACTTTTGACTGCTTTATGCCCATGTTAGTCAATTTCCACTCACTTTTGGACCATTTTTGCCACCTGTACCTCATTATTTTGTCACTTCTCACCTTTTTTTGTTATTTTGTGACCCTTCTATTTTCGCCCGTTTTCACACATTTTTGCTGCTTTTTTGACCATTTTTGCCACCTTCAAGTTATTTTTAATGCTACTTTAAGCTGTTTTTGCCACTTTTCACCACTCAGATTGTGGTTCTTGCAAAAGTATTTTTGTTCTAAAGGCTTTTCTTTAAAGGGTAGACGAACCTCAGCTGAAACTCTGGAGTTTAGTAACCTTGTCTTAAGAAAGACTCGGCCTATTTGTGATCTCAGGCATCAGCAGTATCACTCAGGAGCGTCACAGGGACGTCTCTGATTGGCTGAGCCTGCCTTTACCTGTGAAACTTCCACATTCTTCTGCTACTAGTGAACTTAGCAGTAGATTTAACAGAAAATGGAAAAAAGAAATATGGTTATGTAAAAGACACAATAAAATCGGTTTTAAAGGTATCTTTTAAACTTTTATGCCTTTATTTATAGAGGAGGACAATGGAGAGAGTCAGAAACAGGGATGGAAGAGTGAGGAATGACATAAGCCACGGTCCAGATAAAATCCCAGGCTGCCTGCATATGTGGGACGTGACCTCTGGGCCAAAGAGACAGCGCACATGAATGAACATATGTACAATAGACATGTAAATATGCCAGAGTTAGCATTCATCCATTTTCTATACTGCTCATCCCGTTGTGGGTTGCGGGGGGGGCTGAAGCCTATCCCAACTGTAATTGGGCGAGAGGGGGGGTTACACCCTGGACTGGTTGCCAGTCTCACAGGGCTGACATATAGAGACAGAAGCCGGCACGCTCACACTCACACCTACGGGCATTTTAGAGTCACCAATTAACCTAACGAGCATGTGTTTGGTGGTGGGAGGAAGCCGGAGTACCTGGAGAGAACCCACACGTGCACGGTGAGAACATTAATCCACACAGAAAGACCCTGACCGGGAAGTCAGCCAGGAACCTTTTTGCTGTGAGGCAACAGCGCTAACCCCTGCGCCGCCATGCAGCCCCAAAGTTAGCAAAACTGCTAATTTACATCTGTAGTCTTATAGCAGTTAGCACAGAAGACAGTATGATCATATTTATCAGGTAAGACTGACTATTGCGATCATTCTGTTTCTTCAAAAATTATTTTTATGTGAGAAAATAAAAGTATAAGCTCTGCATTGTCATAGGTGAGTTTTCATGCATTTCAAAGTCTAAAATGTTGAAGACGGACTTTTTCTTCACCTTTAGAGTTTATGAGAATGATTTTCTCAGAGGTATAGGAAAGTCTCAGGAGAGTTTGGGCTGCAGTCTTTGGTTCTTTGGCTCAGGATTGGCTGGTTTAGGAGACCTGAGCTGGGCTTGGCTTGGCGGCCTCTGCCTCTTCTGAGACTCTCCAGGCTTCTGCAGTGACAAACACCAATATGTGAGGGTTTGTTTTTAATCTTCTTCATACCCACAGCTCAGACTCCATCCTGGTCTCCTTCATTGGTTTAGAGTATTTTTATCCTTTTCTCTGCTTCGCTCTGATTCCTGCAGCTCGAACACTCTCGTGGTTTTACTAATTTGCTGTTTGTTCCTGGAGCTCCCCGTGGATCTCTGACATTAATGTACCATTCCTCTTCTTCCTGAGTGGAAGGGGACATGAAAATGCCACTTATTGGTGTTAAATTGACTTAGTGCTGCAGGTTCCCAGAGCTGTGAAAGAAAATAATGTCAGTGATTTGGTATCTTCATGTGACGGATATTCTAAGTTGGAGTTAGATTAAATGATTCATGCTCCAGGCTTTTTGATTAAATCTCTGCTCAGAGGGCTGTTTCTCTCCTCTCGCTCTTATTTCTCTTCCCATCTCATTTTCTTGATTTGCTCGCCCTGTCTGTGCCACATCCCACACATCCACCCCCTCTCTCTCTAACTTCCTCTCTCTCTTTCTCTCTCTGTCAGGGAGCTGAAGCACCGCGCCACACAGCAGCCCAACGAGCCCAAGTTCCAGATCCACGACTACATCGAGTCTCAGAAGCAGAAGTCGGGCTGCTGTGGCATGTAGCCGAGAAAAAAGAGACAGAAACAGAGAAAGAAGCAGAGAAAGAGAGGGAAGGGGAGGTAAAACGTCTGCTCTCGTAACAAAAGCCAATCCCAGCAACACCAAACCTGAGAAGCAGACGCCCTCAGCTTCTCCTCCGAGCTCTGAGCTCAGTCCGGATTGGCCGCCATCCCTAATCTGAAATGTGAATCGATCAATCTCTTTTATGTCATGTGTAGAAATGTTTGTGGTCTTAGTGGTGACAGTTGTTTCCAATTAAAGTCAGGAGTTACGATCTGAAATGCTATATCCATCTGCAGGGACAAAACTACAACAATCATCCATCTTCTTAATTTGCAAGGCTGCAAACTGGAAGCAGACATGTTGGACTAAAGGAGCATCTGCAAGATCAGAGTCTGCTTGAACCTTTCTCCTAAACATATCTGTAAATTTCAACAAGTTTAGAGTGAAAGGAGGGAATTATCAGACCACCGATTAGAGCAGAAGAAAAGCTGTTTTCACACATGCACCAGTGTTAATATTGACAGCTATTTTCAATGTTGGTCTTAAGATGAAATGTATTTTAGTTTAAGTCCCATTTTAGTCATTTCTATCCCTCTCAGTTTTAGTCTAGTTTTAGTCCATAAAAGTCCTCACATTTTAGTCTTTACTTTTTGTCCAAGCATTTATTTTCTTGCCTAAATCTGGTACCAGATCACAGAAGTGTGTTCCCTGCACTCTGTCTAAGCTGGGGTCCCTGCTTTCTACAGCTGAGAAGAAGAACAGATACAGATTCATTGTTTTTTGACAGGTATACCCACAGTGGAGAAATATCACAGATTTTGAATATCCAACAAAAACTAAATTACATTTTAGTCATCTTGATGAAAACTAAACTTATTTTTTGTCAGTTTTAGTCATCACAGATCTGTTTTTGTTAGTCTTAGTCTAGTTTTTTGTCATGAAGAAAAGGCTGTCGATGAACATTTTTAGTCATAGTTTTAGTCGACGAAGTTAACACTGACATGCACTCTTGAAAATTGCACATCCATCTGGGCAAAACCTCATAGATGGTGTTTAGGAAGAGCAGAACCTTCAGGCCAAACCCTGTCTGTCACATTTGTTAAGGCCAATCAGAGCAACAACATATGTTCCCTAGTAGGCATGCACCATCAGAGATTGTTCACTATCAGTGGAGCCAGGTGAATCAAACTCCTTTTTTTGCTTTCCTTAAAATAAAGAAATGTGGTTCAGTTCTGATCAGACTGCTGCTGTAGCCACGCTGATGTCTTCACCGGCCACCTTTGTTTACAGGCGTACAGTCGCTCTAACCAAACCACGCCATTAGCCGACGCCTCTTTCTCCTAAATGTTGCTGATTGGTCGGCTAATTCTTGACAGGGAAAAGTGTTTCAGCTTTGCAAGATGGATCTGTCTGATGACAGACGTGGGATCTGGACAATCCTTGCAAAATTAAAGGGAGGAAAAAGAGGAGCTGACCTTCTCCAGTCTGAGATAGTGGGTGGAGACAACCTAACACAATGATGCCAGTTTTCTGCCTTTACATTTAAGCAAGAGCAGAGCAACTTTTCCACCTTAAATAGTTGTGTGAAAGTCGATGTAACTTATCAAACCAAAACTCAGTCCCATTTCTAACTTGATTTTTAGCACCCTCTGGCCTCTGAAAACAGAACTGGATTTAAAAGCCTTCCTCAGTAATAAAAAGCTGACATCCTCCAGGCTTCATTTGTTGTTTTCTACTGTCCATGGCTCTACTCTGTAAATTTGGGTCTGTTTTTTGTGCATGTGTGAAAACAGCAAAGTCAGCGTTCCCTCTCAGCTCTGCAGAAACAGTAACAGGTCAGATATCAGATGAATTCTCTAAACTTTAACCCTTCACAGTCCTGAGGAGTTCTCAGGTTTGACTCACTGAAGGTATTTAATGAAAGCATAAATGTGACTGCTGGTGTGGATATAGCATTTTTACACTCAGCTCTGTTTATTCTCTCCTCAGTTAGCTGGATCTTTTAGGCCTTACAGATGTCATCACTCTTTTTTTCTCTGAGTGTTTGAGAGGTGAAGACTTCAGTCCGATTGTAGCTCAACGACCCATCTGTTCACTTCTGTACTGCTGTTAGAATAAAAACGACGTTTGAGGGCGCCGCCCGCCATGTGAGTGTCCGTCTGTGCGTCAGAGACGCCTCCATCACATCACAGTTCCACAGAGAGATCATGATGTTTGGTTCTTTACCTTTGGTTAGAGCTGTGGTTCTCAACTGGTGGATCGGGACCAAAAACAGGTCTCTGAGGTGGTTATAGTGGGTCGTGATTGTGCGCCTTTAACTGTGTTTCTGGGTTAGCAGCGTCTTTGAGAGCGTTGGAGGCGGTGAAGCTCGTCAGAAGGTTCCCACTGTGCTTGTCTACCATAAACTTCTTGACAGCCGGGGTTTAATGTCAGCTCACACGGTGAGACTTTACAACACACAAGTGAAGCTGGGATGGACTGTGATAAATATCAGAGGAGTTTCATTTTAAAAAGTCTCACATATAGAGGTTTAAATATTTATTGTCCCATTTTTACACTTTAAAAGCTACAAAACCCCTTTCTCCATCTCAGTATCTCATACAAGCATCGCCTGCAAACACAACTAGCAGCTAAATAATAACAAATGTTCACAGAGCTCTGCAGGTAGGCCTGTTTCCTGCTTTTATATTTCCTTTATGATAGTCAAACAGGCATTCCTGCTTCTGTCATGGGGATTTCAGATGCTGTCCAACAGTTTTCAGAGAAAAAGAACTGTCCCAAAGTTGAGGATTGTGCTCGTGGTCCTTCTTTCACTGTTGGAGTGTCGTACAACCAAAATATCAAACATGCCAGAAATCCATCTGACCAGTCAGGAGTAGCTGGTCGGGCTGCAGTCGGCTGCCATTTCCCCCTGCATGACAACGCGATGCACGGTCACGCCAACTTCCAGCATGCAACTCAGAATTCCTGTCTGGATTGACTGAGAAATGTCACAGTGTATGCCAGGCTTTAGCAAAACAGTGGTCAAATGTAAAGCCTGCAAAGACAGCTGATGACAGCACACACTGAGCGGTCAGGAGTCAGCCGGGACAGAACAAGATCTTTGTCACGTGGTCTGACATGGTGCCATTGAAAAGACGATAAAACTGTGTAGACTGATCCCGCCATGAGAGGCGTGATCTGCCATGAAAGTGTTGCTCAAGCTGACTTCTAGATAAGAGCAGTCTAGTGGCGTTGCTCCTGTGGTTAAGGTCTATAAAGGTGGAAAATGGTGCAGCTGTCTGGGACCCAGATCATTGAGGGGTCCATGGAGGGTCAAACTCAACACACACATTTGAGTTGCTTGGAAGCCAAGGTCAAGCTCGATGGCTTGTCCAGGCCTTTTCTTCACTGGTAATACACCCAGACGTCACTGATAGCTTTTAGGGCCTTGGGACATCCAAAGCATCATGGGGGCTCATGACAACCCTTCTATCTGTCCAGGTGGTACCTTAGGTCATGCTTACTCGCCACATCCATCTTTTCAACAGATTATTTCCCCGTGCCCCCATATCAACCATCTCTCCTGCCCTCAGGCAGATTTCTGGCCACGTCTATGCCTCAACTTCAGTTTTGGTCCAAACATGCCTCAAAGTTCTGCAGAGTACCGCACACCTGAATACGTTAACTTACTCCATAATGAGCCAATTCTGGGTGTTTTCTCAAGTTTGCAGTTTCTTTGAGTTATCTTGGGATAGCAATGTTCTCCTATGATCATTTCTCATTTTTGAGCTAGAGCAGTGGTTCTCAACCTTGGGGTCCGGACCCCCTTGGGGGTCATGAGACACTTAATTTTTTGAATTACACTGTTGCCACTTTACACCAATTTGACCAAATGTGAATCATTTTTTTATTCACTTTAAAAACAAATTGAGCTAATTTTAGCACATTTTTGCCACCTAACACGCATTTTTGTCCATTTTAAACCCTTTTCATCCTGTTTTTGCCACTTCTGAACCAGTTCTTGCCACTTTCTGCCTATTGTTGCCTCTATCAACCACTTCTTGCACTCCTTTTAGCCCATTTTAACCACAGTTAACCAATTTTTGCCAGTTCATATCGATTTTTCATTTCAGTTCACCTAATTTCCACCACCATTTTTAGCAATGAAAAGCCATTTCAGCCACTTTCTAATCCCCTTTTACCACTCTTTGTGCCCATTTTTGCCTCTTTTACCCAATTTCCACCACCTTTCACACATTTATGTTCTTCAAAAATCTAATTTCATCACCTTTTCCACCTTTTTTGCCATTATTATACAATTAGTTTCTTATCAAAGTTTGTTTCTTTCATCAGAGTGGTTATTAATCAGGTCAAATATAAAATATGTTTTTCACAGCTTAACTTTACAGTGGACCGTGGTTTTGCTGACCTCCATGGGCCGCCAGTTTGGCTGAGCCCCAGAAAGCGTCTTTATCCCCCCTTATGGGCGGCCTTGTCTGAACACCAGGAACCCTCCTGATGTGAGCTAACCCCTGCACCGTCGTGCAGCCTGTGGTCTCAGATATTATCACAGGAAACAGTCAAACCAGATGTCTGTCTCCTCTCAGAGCTTCTGCCATGATGAGCTTCTATCCGTCTCTTTGTTAATCGTGCTTGTCCAGGGTTGAACATTTTCATTAAACACACGTGGTAGCGGGAAATGTTTCATAAATTTGGGTCACGTTCCTCCTTACAGAAGCGTTCTGTGGTCCTGAGGACAGACCAGTTGAGAACCCCAGGTTAGAGGTTTCCCAGCATGCATCACTCTCACTGTCGTCTCTTTTCTCTGATGGATGTTGTTATCGTACCAGAGCTGTATTTGTTCACACGCCGCCTCGTGTTTCCATGGTCATTCTGAATGTCTGTCACTTCCGTCCCTCTGCTGAGGCGTCACATGATCACAAAGTGCCATGGAAACGTGCTTTGTAATCATATTATGTACATAGAATCTATTTTGTAGCGTGATGTTTTATTGAAGTGTGTCCTGTCTGTGTGAGTGTCGGGTGGGTGTCAGAGTGAAGGGTGTAATGAGGTTAATGAGCCACTGTGTGGCAGCAGCGTCTCTGTTTACTCTCTAAAAACAGTCCAGAGTGACACCGAGACCGTGTTCATGTCAGAGTCTATTTTATTCTATCAGAGGAGTGTGAATGGGGACAATTCAAGCAGAACAGATGTTAATACTCATCTTTAGTATGGCAGAACTCAATAAAATACGTCAAAAAGAGAACAAAAGTGTATAAAAGTGATGTAAAAAAAATCTTTGAGGTATTAAATGTGTTTGTAAAGTTCAAACTGTGCATTAGTGTGTTTTATAAAGGGGAAAATGTGCACAGCTATCATTTTTTATTCATTTCATTCAGTCATGGTGGACTACAGAAGCCCTCAGCAGACATTTGTGCAGTAAATTTGACTTTTTTCCATGTATAATGGGCACGTTTCTGTTGTTTCCTCAAGATTTTTACATATTTGTCAACAGATTTCTCAAATATTGAGGAATTAAAGAGCTGAGATGTTGAGATAACTACCTAAACTCATCTGTTATGATGGAAGCAGGAGGAAAGTAGAGTAAATGCAGGCTGAGAATGTCTGCTTAGGGCTGCTGTAGAAAACCAAAACTACCAATAGTGTGACTGTTGGTGTGAATTAGGATTAAAATGGCTCACTTCCTGTTGGAGTTATGCAGCAGTGTGGCGGAGCCTGCAGAGGTGGAAATATTCTTGTTTCAGTGAACGATGAACAGCCCTCAGTCATATTTATTCAACCTTAAATGAAAGAGGCATTTTCTATTTGCACAGTGAAACTCAACGTCTGCAGCTTTCAGGTAAGAATCACTCTGAGAAAATGAAGGAAGAAAACTGGTAGAACGTGGTCCTGCAGGCTCCATTTTTATTTTAGACATCCCAGGGATGATTTGGTTATCCTGATATTCTTAACCAACCAACCAATGAATGCAATGATAAGCACTGACCAATCAGAGGCAGAGTAAAGTGGGTCATCCATCCTCAGCCTTTACTACACCATGTGGTTTTCGTGACTGGTCCAGAGGGTTTCTGCGGGTCTATAGTCATGATGATTTGAAGTAAAACACCTGTGCCCTACAGGAAGCATGACCCAGCAAATTAGCCCCTGACCTTTGACCCCCACAGGCAAACTTTGCAGACTGACAGGCAGCAAAAATCCACCACTTCACCAAGGTTGTCAAGGAGGAACCGTCCTTTAAATGTGGTTTATTTAGCCCATCCCATGACGCCTCCAGAGGGATGGACAGTGATCTCCAGCACCCCAGAGTCGTCCCCTCCATGCTGGCTCTCACTGCCCACCACTGGGGGACTGAGACGGGCGGCAGGGGGCGAGGATGTTTGAAGAAACAAAGCAAGAGAGCCCACCTGGATGCCCTTTTAGGAGGTAAATCTATTAAAGTGCCCTTCAGGGTGCCATATAACTGGGCAGGATTTGACTAAGTGTCCTCTCAGGATAAACAAAAAAGCCTCTTTTAGGGCGTCCAATCAGGGGCCAAAGTCTGATGAAGAAGCCTCTAGACAGCTCCAGTCATGGATACATCATTTGTTAGGATGCAGAGCTACAGTAGAGGTGAAAAACATTGATTTTAAACTGAGGTTTCTATTTCACTAAGAATGTATGCAGACTGTGAGCTGCTGCTCCACCACATACAGCAGGTTGTTCACCCCTGACCCTCAGACATCCTGGGACAGCCACTGCTGCCCACCAGACCACGAGGACATCAGTGACTCAACAGCACAGCCTACATGAGTCCACGAGTTTAACATGACTCTGTAAGGGTGTAAACCACTCTCCATGTAGTCAGTGCCACTTTTCTGGTCTTCACAGACCCTCATCAGGATTTTACTCAAAATTAAATCTGTCCTATTTTTACACAGTTTAATAAAACAGTCCTGACAGAGTTTATTTCCAATGAAAAGGAGGGGACACTAGAGAGTGTGGTGTTCCTCCAACCAGCGGCGCTCGTGGACTGATCCAGGTCCAGGCTCTTTGGATGTTTTTTTCTTATATGAATTGAAGGACTTTGACATTTGTGGAACCCCCTCGATCACCTGGACCCACATGATTTTGGCCAGTGTCTTTCTGGCCACCCTCCACTCCTACACCATGTCTTTGGTTTGGTCCAGTTTCTTTTTTGAATGACTTTTATAACCTTGAAAAGCAGACGGATCTGCCCGTTTCCGTGTTTCTCACTGGTGAGTCTATCTTCAAACCGTTTGGGCCCGGGTAGAAAGTGACAGGACTAGGCCTTAATGCGGATTAATCCATCATCGTGATTAATCTGATTAAAAATTAAACAATTAACCCAGAAATTTGAGTACAAAAAAGGAAACCAGACGGAACAGTTCATCAACATAAAGTATTATGCACATCTGCAGGAAGGAGTTTTCTTTTCACCAAAGCGTTTCCAGCTTAAAATGCCACACTAACGCGAAGCATACATTCAGGGATTCTGCTAGCACTTTGGCTAACGCATCGCCAAGCTTGCGACAAACCACCCTCACAGAACGCCAAATTTAAAAGAGAGACTATGAATAGAAGTGAATATTTTCATCAAATTGATCTGTATTGTTTCGAAATTTGACATCACCAGCTGCTGGGTGCCAAACATGTCCGGCCCGGCTACATTTCTCGATTTCAAAATTTGGCCCCGTTGAATAGCCCTGGCATATATTCCCTTCTTTCTTGAGTCTGCTTGCTTCTGCAAAATGAAACGCGATTAAAATAGATTAAAAATGAATGATATTTAATCATGATTAATCGAAATTAATCTACAGCAACCCTGTGATTAATCTGATTAAAAATGTAATCGTTTGACAGCACTAGACAGGGCCGATCAGCGTCGAGGGGCAGTACTTTTAGGAGCGGCGGAGTCGTGTCGTAAAAGCAGCAACAAGAGGCCGGTGCAGTCATGGAGGAAGAGATCAGTGTGGATGCTGCTAAAGCGCCAGGTTTATCAGGACTTGACGACATTTCTTCGTCAAAAGAACAAAGAACCGCAGTGAGCTGTTTTCTTCTCAAAAACCACAAAAGTTGTGGACTGACATGTCTGTAGTCGCCATTGTTCACGTTATTCCTCGGTAGCTGCGCACGCACACCGCGGTCGCGGCTACGTCACGTGTTTTGCTGCTCTGATTGGCCCGTAAATATGTGACAGAACATTCATCCAATCACACACCAAGGTTTTCTCCAAGCCTCTGCCCTTCCCCAAACACTCAGTATTGAAGGTTTTCCATGTGGCATGTCAGGTTAGTCCATCCCTGATGTAGGTTACACCTCTGGAGGGCTGAACTTTCAAATTTCAACATTTCAAGGGGGCGCTGTGGAGCAACTTTTCCAAGTTGCTGCAAAGACCCGCTAAAATATCACATTTCTATCAGCAGGCCTGAAAAACACATCTCCAAATCTGAGAGGAGATTTATTTTAGAGAAAGGACAGAAAGAATAGTTTAAAATGGCTGTAATCTCAAAGGTTCAGGCACTAATGAAGTGAAATATTGCCGTTAAATCCCCGGACAGTCCCGGTTGTTTCTCCTCCTCGTGGTTCCTCCTCCTCCTCCTCAGCCCTCCCTGATCCCTGTGAGGCAGCCAGCTGGGCAGGTCCGTGAACGCACCTCCCTCTTCCTGAGTGCCTGTCTACTTTCTGTCGAGCAGAGATCCGGAGAAAGTCCGGATCAGAGAGGGTCGGCACCCTGCAGCCCACAGCACCGGGACGATCCAGCGACCGGAGCCCGTTAAAGAGGAGCGCAGAGACTGTGACGGACGGAGGTTGGTTCCGGTTCTGGTTCTGGTTTTAGAGCTCTCCCAGTCTCTCCTCTCCTCTGCAGCATCCTGAGCAGGTCTGAGCCACATTTACACACTTTTCTACTCACAGAGACACAGAGGAGCGAGCTGGAGGCTTCACCAGTTTAGTTTGATGGTTTAAGACAGAACAGTCCGGTTAATGTTCAGCATGAAGATGTTTACAGTCATGTGGTTCAGCAAAGATCGTCTATTTGTTACGTTAACGCTGAATGATTCTTTTCATTATTTCATTAAGAAGCATTTAAACCTTTACTGTTAGTATTGATAAGCAGATAGGAGTCTCTCACACAGTGTTGGCGGTTTATTCTGATCGTCCAAAGTTGCAGCTAAACTCAAACTGAACACTGGCGACGTCTGCAGCGTGGGTTCCAGCTCTAATCGCATTTTCTCACGCTGCCAACATATTTCTGTACTTGTTGATTCCCCCCGTCATCAGAATGGATGAAAAACTGCCCAGCATTGGCTTTTAGGACTTTTATTTTAATGGCTGTGGATTCAAACAGGTGTCAGCATCACCTGATTTATACCAGCGTCTCAGGCTGTCTGCGTTAATGCGTTAATCAGGAGGATATACTGTAGTTAGTAGGCTTATTAAGCATTACATTTGATACTACTCTGCAGCTTCTTCCTGCTCTCACAGTGCTGTTAAATAAGGACGCTAATGCTCCTGTTAATGTATAATTTCAGTTTAAAATCTCACAGACCGCTCCGTGGACAAGTCAGGGGTCATCACCTTCTAGCTCAAACATTAACCCTTTATTCTGATAGATTATTAATCTGGAACAAGTTCTTTTTTCATAGCTTAGTGGTTGATGTCACTTTGATCTAAAAAAGTTTTTTTCTTTAAAAACCAAAGCAGGTTTTATTCAAACAGGAACCTTTTACTTGAGACAGCACATATTTCAAAATAAAAATATTCACCTTATGTGCCATTAGAACTCAGGGCTGGTACTCACCAAGGTTGTTATAGTTAACTAAAACTAACTAAATAACCGAAACTCAAGAAAAGCATTCAGAGAGCGCAGACCTCCGCCATTAGCCCTACCTCCCAATAGTACAGAATCCTTTAAAAAACTCCTGGACTTAGACTGTGATCTGGATCACTCCCAAAATCTAATCAGTTCTTCCTTATGCCATTTCTGACATTTCCTGAAAATTTCATCAAAATCCATCCATAACTTCTTGAGTTCTGTTGCTAACAAACAAACTAACTAACTAACCCTGCCGATCACATGACCTCCTTGGTGAAGGTCAAAATTCAAATATCATTCTAGTTAATTGAAACTAAATAAACACTAAGCCTTACCAATAAAAATAAAAATAAAACTGTATAGTGTGATTACAAAACTAACTAAAATAAAATAAAACAGAGTCAAAATCTCCTTAGTTTTATTCTTTGACACAACCAGACTGACTGGCACCTACACCAGTCTGGGGACAGTGAAATGGCCTGATCTGATTGGTTTAGACAGTGGTAGTTTAATCTCTGGAGTTGTATTCAAACATCATCATTAAGTAAATTAATGATAGGCGAAGAGTAGCCTTTTAGAATATGTTTTTAAAAATGTCTGACGCTCTCTCAGCCCTGACATCTATCCGTAGAAAACTAAAACTAATAAAACTAAACTGAAACGAAGCATTTTTGCAAAATAAAAACTAAACTAAACTAACAAACCAGCAGTCAAAACTAATAAAAACTAAACTGAAATCGCCATGGCAACAGCCTGAATCACAGGACGCCGTGTAAGCTAGGAGTTTTTTAGATGTTACTTTGGGCAAAATTTAGGAAAACAGAATTAAAGCCTGAAACAACCGCGCAACCCAGTCTTGGCTGCTGCAGTAGCAGCTCTGTTTGAGAGCTCAGAAATAAATGCAGCACCAGCTCTGGTTTGAGATGTAGAATAAGTGGGAGACTTCAGCTCCTGGTAACCCGGTGAGGCAGTGAGGCGAGCCACAAGCAGGCTCCCAGCTCTGGTATCAGGCTGGTTTTACCCCTGATGCCCTGCAATCGGTGTGTGCTAGGGAAGGCAACTGAGGCGCTATATGGCAGGACGGTCTGGAACTGGTGTGTTTTGGACTTAGGAGTATTTAATTTGAATAAAGTTTTCCATCAGCATTATTACCTAAGTAACTACTTGTTCTGATGTCCCGATAACTGGAGGCAAAGATGCTAGAGCAGACGTCATGAGGTAGTTGCATCAGAAGTGGGTTGAGTGGGCGGGGCTACTTATGGTGAATAACCAATAACAAGCTGCTAAGATGTCAGCCTAATAGTTATTTACACATGGACAGAAAAAGTGAAAACGCTCTTACTCTAACTGGGGATCAGTGGATGTCAGTGAGTCATTTTGTACATGCACTCCTGCATACTTGTATAACAGTGTTAAACTGAGTATTTGCCAGAGGAAGTTGGTAGTTTTGCAGTGCAACTTCTTTTTTTGACTTGATTGATTCACTGTAAAACACACTGGGGACAACTAATTTTAACTGGCAATATGGACTTGTTTAGAATCTAAATGAAATATGATACCATACGATGGGATAGGAGGCACTTTTTTGTCCCCTTAAGGAAAAATGGTTTGGACAGTTAGAGCTGCCAATGCAGCAAAAACAGTCGACAATGCAAAATAAAACATGATAAAGCTAGGGTTAATTATTCCTTTAGAGATAAAATAAAATATAGATATGGTTTTTGTTCCCCTTGTCCTGACCAGCTCTCATCTTTCCTCTCATCCATCCCTAGGTCGAAGGAGAACATGCCGAGTAAGAGGCAGCAGCTACGCCCCCGGCTCTGCATGCTGGAGAAGGGCGATAACGGCTACGGCTTCCACCTGCACGGAGAGAAAGGTAAAACCGGCCAGTTCATCCGGTTGGTGGAGCCTGACAGCCCCGCGGAGAGCTCGGGGCTGCGTGCGGGGGACCGCCTCGTGTTCGTGAACGGGCAGGACGTGGAGCAAGAGAGCCACCAGCAGGTGGTGTCCCGGATCAGAGCCACCATGGGCCAGCTGGAGCTGATTGTGGTGGACCCGGACACGGAGCAGCTGCTGAAGAAACACAACATGAAGTGTCTGAAGGAGCATGTCACAGAAGGAATCCCATTACCGCTGGATGATGACGAGGAGGAGGAGATGGTGGAGGAGATGTTGGAGGAGGGAGAGGGGGAGGTGGTGGTGGAGGAGGTGGAGGTGAACGGGACAGAGATAGACGACGAGGGGGTGGAGAAGAAACATGAGGAGGAGGAGGAGGAGGAGATAGTGGAGGAGATGGTGGAGGAGGTGAGAGAAGAGGAGGAGGAGGAGAGGGAGGAGGCACCCAGAGAGCCCACACCAATCCCGGAGACTAACGGAGGAATTCACGAACACGTGGAGAAAAAACTGAGCATCGAGTCTGAGAAGGTGAGTCCAAAGTTTCTCCTCCTCTGTTTCTTTATAAGTTCATGCTTGGTCCTTTTCAGTACCATGAGTCTTTAATCTGAACAATCTCTGCTGGTCTAAGAGTGGATTATAATCTCAGACTACAGTTGTAAAGGGACGATGAATTTATCTAAAACTGCAGCAAACAGACTCAGTGTCACAGTAACATTAGCAGGATGTCCACATGAATCGTTGCCAATGTTTTTGTTCATTTTAGACATTTTGGAGTTCTCTGAAAACAATGCTTCACCTTTTACTGGATGCTGTGGTACTTAAAAAAACAGGTGTTGATGTAATCAGATTTTTCCTTGCATCATATTCAGTTTAAAACATTGCCATTGCCAGGCCCAGAAATCATTCAGACACCATACTTGATTTGGTGTTACAGCATGTTGTTAAGCTTTAAGCCCAGTATTGGAGCAGGTGGTTGAGGCTGGATTATTTTGCAAAGATGTCCAGATTCCTTGTCTGTCATCAGGCGGATCCATCCTGCAAATCTTCAAGCTGATTCTCTGTTGCCTGGTCAGAGAATGATCGGACCAATCAGCATCCTTTGAGAAGAAAGAGGCAGTACTTGCAGGTGTGGTTAGTTGAAGTGACTGCAATCCTGTAAACAATGGTGGCAGCGTGCATGCAGCTGTAGCAGCAGAACTGGACATTTCTTTATTAAAGAGATACTTCAACATTTTGGCAAATTCACCCATTGCTATAATCCCTATAATCTTACTAATAGGTTCGTTACCTTTAGTTGTTGGTGCAAGCTATTTTTAGATCACCGCTGCCGAGTTAGGAGCTGCACTGCCAATGCAGTGGATTCTTATGGTATTCCAGCTTTCCCTCATCAAACTCATCAAATGCACAATCCAACAACTCCAAAACGCTCTGGTGGACAAGTTGTGACCTGCACATTCACCACGCTATGAAATAATCATGGAACATGACGAGACGGAGATGTTTTAAAGTTAAATGCAAAGCCGTAACTGCACTCCAGACATGGCTGCTGCACTGTGTCACTCCGCCCAGTGGTTTACTCAAGAAATAGTAACGAGTATTTGCTTCATGTGTGTGTGTGTCATGTGTCGTAATGTTACATAATTACTATTTCATAGCGCGGTGAATGTGCAGGTCACAACTTGTCCACCAGAGCGTTTTGGAGTTGCTGGATTGTGTATTTGATGAGTTTGATGAGGGAAAGCCAGAATACCGTAAGAATCCATTGCGTTGGCAGAGCAGCTCCTAAATTGGCACTGCCGATCTAAAAATAGCTTGCACCGACAACTAAAGGTAATGAACCTATTAGTAAGACTATAGGGAGTATGGCAGTGGGCGAATTTACCAAAATGTTGAAGTATCCCTTTAAAGGAGAGCAAAGAACCACCATGATTTTGTTCTTCTCCTGGCCGGCTAAAGCAGGAGTGGCTCCACTGATAGTGAACACTCCTGGGTAGACAGCTGTTCAAGTGTTTTAAGTTCTGCCTTTCCTCGGTGCTCGGTGAACAGAGAGGACTTCCTGTTTGCTTTTCCAGCTCTGTCTTCAACCCGAACGTTACCAAAGCAGTCGTGTGATTCAGACATTTTGCAGGAGTTTGCTCAGTGCTGGGTGATTTACTGAGCTGCAATGTCGATATCAGAAAGTGTTGTGCTTGTTTGGTCCGTTGGTTTTCTCATGTGATGATGTCTCTAAGTACCCACATGTTAGTACTTGGTATCAGTGCATCTCTATCTGATAATGATAACTCTAATTCACATGCAGCTCTCATGAAAAACCTGCAGCATGCATGCATGAGTGAGAGAGCTTTCTAGAAAGAACAGGTGCTCTGCCTGTAGCACAGCGATCCCTCTGCAGCTGCTCCCACACATGCAGCTGTGTGCAGAACATGTGGGCAGGATCAGCTGAGAGAGGACAAACAACCTGCAGCAGCTCTGGGATCAAGAAGCAAACTTTGCCCTCTCAGAGAGGGCGATTATAACAAGTCGGGCCGTGTCCCAAAGAGGAACTCTTTCCTCTGTTTTCACTGTGATGCAACGAGGCTGGAACGTTACGTAAGTTCAGTGATTTTATGTGTAAAAAGGTGGAAAAGGAAGTCAGAGTGAAAGGTCAGAGGCAGCTGGAGTTCTGTGGATGTTAATTATTGTCAGAGTGGGAGAGGAGGATGCTCACTTAATGAAGCCTGATTACTGACAGAATACTGCACAATACTGAGGTTTTATGGTGGATTTTACCATAGCACAGCCGCAGCAGTCACGCCATAATTCATTGACTTTTATATTTATTGACAACTACATTAAAAATCTGTACATATGCGTCATTAATCCAGGCTTCAAACATTCTTCTGTTCTATCACAGTAAACCATCAATCTTTGCCAAAACCTTCAGGAAGAAATTGTGGACTTTTGGACATGTTTCACAATTTTTTTGACACATTGAAACCAAAAATATTTAGATACATGAAGAAACTATTAAACAGAAAGAGACAGCATGCACTACAGCACTCCAGTGTGCAGCACTGCATGAAGAAAATGACAGAAAGAGAGAAAATTAAGGTGTGAGAAAAGAGGGCAGAAATGTTATGATACAGAGAAAACCCTTCAGACTTTTAGTATAGATGTTTTTATAATGTTCAAACTGCAAAATAAGAGTTGACAATGGAGGGAAAGCTGCTGAAATTGATGCAAATCATTTACAATTTTCACATAAACTCCAGGAAAGAGTCAGATTGAGTGCATGTAAACTTCACAAAATGAAAAATAGCGAGGATGGTGAACACAAAGTCCACAGACAAAAGAGTTTAAAACACAACCATGAGACAAATATGTGACATCACAAACGCCCCACAACAAACAACAGGAAATAGCTGTTGGTTTGGTTTTATGTCCACAAAAGAGTCACGCTAAATAAAGTTTTTCAACCTTTGATGAGAGTGTTGTCGCTCCGCAGAAGCCACTTGTTGGTGTGTTTGTGTTAGCCGCACTGTGAGAGTGTTTGTGTGTTTTAGAGTGTGTATTTTCAGGATCAGCGTTCATGAGACGGAGAGGAGAGGAGAGGAGAGGAGAGGAGAGGAGGAGGGAAGGGGAGGAGAGGAGAGGAGAGGAGAGGAGAGGAGAGGAGAGGAGAGGAGAGGAGGAGGGAAGGGGAGGAGAGGAGAGGAGAGGAGGCGGGAAGGGGAGGAGAGGAGAGGAGAGGAGAGGAGAGGAGAGGAGAGGAGAGGAGAGGAGAGGAGAGGAGAGGAGAGGAGGAGTGAAGGGGAGGAGAGGAGAGGAGAGGAGGAGGGAAGGGGAGGAGAGGAGAGGAGAGGAGAGGAGAGGAGAGGAGAGGAGAGGAGAGGAGAGGAGAAGGTCAGTCCGGTCTGGAACATCTGTGCCCTCCTGCGTGTTTACCCCTGAGGCTGTTTGTGTCTGCGTCCAGCTCTGATCGCCCTCGCCAACCGAAGGAGGAGAGAGAGAGTCAGAGACGGACAGAGAAACAAGTGAAGAAACAAGCAGAGGAACAAACAAAAAACATGCAGAGAAACCTGCAACAAGAACAAAAACCAGAGAGAAAGTCAAACCAAAGGACATGCAACGCAAATAAGCAAAAGAAAGAAGCAAAAAGGAAAAGCAAAGCAGACATGCAAAGATAGAAGCAGAGAAAGCAGCAAATACAAAGACAGAGAGAGAAGCACAAAAGACCAGGATGTGATCTCTTCTTGGGTCATGGTTTCTTCTTCTTCTTCAGATGTAAACTAACCCAAATTGTCCTGTGGTTGGAAATCTCTACCAATGACTCTGCCACATAAAACAACTCTTTAAGGCAGCGACTAATTACAAAGACAACAAAGTTATATTAAAAAAAAACTCAGATCTGAGTCAAACTATTGCAGCATTTTCATCCTTGAATTTATTCTAAGGTCGTCTTTTCAACAGAGTTATTCTTCTTTCATTCTGGTTTAACTTCCTTTTACAGCTGGAAATAAATCTTACAAACATTCGTGCCACAAATGTTAAAAACACTCATTTTAAGCAGCCAGACATGCAGGACTGCTTGATTTTATGTGCTGGTGTTCTACAGATTAAGTCGGTTACATCCAGAGACTGGACTGTATGACTGGACTTTAAGGTCGTTAGGATGTAGATGTTGTTAGCCTCGTGCAGACACAGGACGCTTTATTCAGAGATGAAGAAGACTCATATTTAGGCCTGTTAGCTATGTGCATTAAACTCTCAGCGACTGGAGACTTCTGAAAGCTGCTGATTTTGTTTGTCTTAAATACAGAATGACATCTGTTATGTGTTCTGTTATGCCAAGTCTTATTTAATAAAGTAGCACAAATCTTTTTTCTAGCTAGGACAGACAGAAGATCTCTCCTTTCTGCTCTTTGATACTAAGAGGTGACAGCAAAGTCAGAAAAACAGATAAAAAAAGATAAATGCTCAATTATTGGCTATTTTCATGGTAGTTTAGTGCAGGGGTTCTCAACATTGGAGTCAGGAGCCCACTGGGGGTTGTGAGACACTGAGAGGGGGTCACCAGATGCCTAATACTAAGAGAAGTTTTTAAAATTACACTGTTGCCCCTTTACACCAATTTTGCCATATTTTAACCCATTTTTAGCACTTTTTCCCACCAATTTTGCCAACCTAACACACATTTTTGCCACTTAAAACCCATTTTTTTGTCCACTTTAAACCCTTTCCAACACTTTCTCTGCCTGTTTTTGCCACTTTTAAACCAACTCTTGCAGCTCTCTGCCTATTGTTGGCTCTGTTGACACATTATTGCCACTATTAACTCCTTTAACCACTTTCTAAGCCACATCTCACAATCTGGTATGCCCGTCTTTGCCAGTTTATGACCTTTTCTGCCTCAACTATTTTCACCCCATTTCACCAAATTTCCACCTATTGTTGACACTTTAATGCCATTTCAGCCACTTTTGAATCCCCTTTTACCACTTAATATCCCTTTTTGCCACTTTTATCTAATTTTTGGCATTCCTAACCCATTTCTGCTACTTTTAAAATCCAATTTCACCTCCTTTCCCACCATTTTTGCCATTATTAACCCATTTTAGCTATTTTTAACGTATTTTAATTCTGTTTTTAACAAAAGGATTTGCATTTTTAAGAGGGCTACTTCCTACACAAATGAAATTAAAATGTGTTTCTCTGGTAAGAGTGTTTGTTACCACAGCTTAACTTTACAATGGACCATGATTTTGCTGGTCCCCAGTTTGGCTGGGCCCCAGAAAGCTCTCCCTTTTATCCCCCTCATGTGCGGCCTTGTCTCCACATGACTTTTCTAGAATGTACATGTACCATCTTCAGGTACAGCGGGGGTCCCCGGTCTCTGGCACCTTTATTTTGGGGGTCACGGGCTGAAATGATTGAGAACCCCTGGTTTAATGAATATGATTTGGATTTTTTGGCATTTTCATGGGACTCCATAAAAAATTAATTTTCTAATTTTTGTGAAGGTAGGGATTTTCTTTTGAATTTTTTTATTTTATTTTTTTCATTTTATGGAAATTTTAGGGATTTTTGAACGTTTCCATCATTTTCAATGAATTTTAAGGAATTTATTTGTGTTTTTTTTATTTGCTAATAAATTTGAGGGGTTATTTGTACTTATATTCGGGGAAATTACATGACCTTTTGGGGGTAAATTTTTAATAGAATGATTAGGATTTATGAGAAAGTTTCACTGAAAGATTTGAGGATTATATGAAGAAATGAAAGGCTATTTTTTATGTAATAGTTTAAAAATATGCTTAAGAATTTCACATCAGTTTTCAGTAATTTGTGTGATTTTTGTAAAGTAAAATTTCCAAGAAATTCCTGATCAATGACGAGGCTGATGTTTTAATATTCTGTCGACAGGGAATGAAGGATGAAGCATCAAAATACAGTTTCCATACCAAAGCCCAGCTCTCAGGAGGATAATGGACTTTAGTGTTAGGTTGGTCAGAAACACTACGTCTGTTAGGAAGGAATTAAATCCACCAAAATGGCAGACAGACTCCTGCAGGTTGTCAGAATTACACAAATATTGCTCAGGCAACATTTCAGAGCCAAAAGGAGTGAGGTTTCAGCTTTCTGCTGCAAAAACAGGAAATGCTCCAGCTATTACAGTTCACATGTCAGATTTATTTCAACAGTCTGTTATCAGAAACAATCTCTTAAATCTCTCCGCAGCAGATCAGTTCATGAACGGTTAAAATCACTGCTATAATTGGAATAAATATCATGTCAGGTGAGAGCAGAGAGGTGATGAGCCACAGAGAGCGCTGACAGCTGAGTCACTGAACTCCACAATGACAGAGTCAGAACTCACTGCCCAGTAAACAGACAGCGACCTTTGACCCCGCTCTGTTAGTGTAAACATGGCTCATGTTTTCTCCTCTCCATGTTTGAACCTTCATGGCTGCTCAGATCATTTTCACACCTTCTCTTCTCCACCTCACATTCGCCTACCGCCGCCCTCACACTACAACACATATACACACACTACACAACATCAGCGTAACCATGGCAACCTTCAGTCAGGTTCCAGGGCTTTCCAGGAAGGCGTCGCTCCCTCTCGAACCTCCTTTTGTTTCTTTAAAGCTCGAGGCCGGACGTCAGCGTGACTGCTTCGGACGACACACGCTGTAGTGTCGTCTGAAGCTGCTGGAGTGTGTGTTTCTATGTGTGTGTTTTCATGTGTGTGTTATTGGCCGCGCCACAGGGCTCGGGGTGCAGGAATGCCGGACAGGATGTCAGGAGAAAATTCCAGAAAGAGTCAAGTCGCTGTTAAAAACACAGCTGGAGGTTGCTCTGAGTGTAACAGAGACACAGGGCAGACTCTGATCTGCATCCCCCCAGTCTCATTAACACACACTCACACACTATAATACACACTCTAACACTGTCTAACACACCCAAACACACTCCAACACTCTCAGCCCAGGTTCACGTCCCAGAGTAACTTCCTCATCCTGACAAATCTGGATTTGTGTGGACATAAAATCATTGTTCTGCCTCATTCTTGGAGGATTTTTGCTCCACGTGTCTGAGACTGCTTGGATGAGAGTCAGGGCATTAAACTGAGCTTGCTGGATTGTTTGGTTGGACGTCACTTCCCTCTAGGTTGCGTGCTACAGCGTGAGTCGAACAGCCACATCTCCATTAGGCCGTCTGCTTGCAGTATCAGGAGTAAACGCCAGAACAATCACTGTATTTTTCTTATAGACTTCATAACCCTGTAGTGTTTAAATGCTGTGAACAAGTCCGAGAGAAATATTAAGCATGATAAATGTAAGTAGCTAGGGTTGGGCATGCTCTGAAGGAGGGGAAAATAATAGAAATGAATTTATAGAACTTAGCAGATAGAGCTACAGCTTCACTACCTGCTGTCCATCGCTGCTGTCTTCATGCTTCTTACTGGCATTTGTTGCTACTAGATTCAGACTTCTGCTTCCCTCAGCAGTGTCCAGTCTTTGAATTGCTCTGTGTGTGAAATATGCTACTTTAATCGAGGAAATATCAACAAAGAAACATGAAAACTATTAGCCATGCATGGTGTTGGATTTTTGCAGGAATCTAACTTGTATTTCTAATTCATTTTAGTCGATACCTGTATCAGTTCCAATTCCTAAATGTTGTTCACACCTGAATCCTCCGTCCAAACACATGTTAAAGATCACAGAAAGACAATGGACAAATAAAAGGACTTGGTCTGCTGCTGAAACATGCAGGACAATGGTATGGCAATGAGGAGGGGTCACAGAGGCTTTTATTACCCATGCACCCCTGCAGTTTCTCCTCAGGTCTGGTCCTATCAGAGAAAATAAGGTGTCTTTTTCACACCTCAGTGTGAAGTGCTGCAATGGCTACTGGGAAGATGTGTCTCAGGCTTCCTGGTTCTTCCAGGGTCTGATGAAAGACCGTCTTGAGCCCAGCTTGTGTTCCAACCTCTGACACGTTAAGCAAACACTCGCTACATGTTACTGTTATTACAGACATCAGACCGCACGAGGAGAGCGCACGTCTTAATCCATAGGGTTTAATATGACGGCTGTCCACCCTTTGCAGCTATAGCAGTTTCAACTCTTCTGGGAAGGCTTTCCACAAGGTTCAGGAGTGTGTTTATGGGAATTTTTGACCATTCTACCAGAAGCACATTTGTGAGGTCACACACTGATGTTGGACCAGAAGGCCTGGCTCTCAGTCTCCACTCTAATTCATCCCAAAGGTGTTCTGTGGGGTTAAGGTTAGGGCTCTGTGCAGGCCAGTCAAGTTCATCCACACCAAACTCTCTCCTCCATGTCTTTATGGACCTTGCTTTGTGCACTGGTGCACAGTCATGTTGGAACAGGAAGGGGCCATCCCCAAACTGTTCCCACAAAGTTGGGAGCATGGAATTGTCCAGAATCTCTTGGTATGCTGAAGCATTCAGAGTTCCTTTCACTGGAACTAAGGGGCCAAGCCCAACTCCTAAAGAACAAGCCCACACCATGATCCCCCCTCCACCAAACTTTACACTTGGCACAATGCAGTCAGACAAGTACCGTTCTCCTGGCAACCGCCAAACCAAGACTTGTCCATCAAATTGCCAGATCGAGAAGCGCGATTGGTCACTCCAGAGAAGGCGTCTCTACTGCTCTAGAGTCCAGTGGTGGCGTGCTTTAGCTCTCTGGTAGCAGCATTGATAGATGGTTCAAATCCATTATTTCCGTCTCTCTTCAGCTGTGTAACATAAAAAAATCATTTTAATTTCATGCACAAAGTGGTATATTTAATTATCATTGTCTCCATATCAGTCGAAACAATCATGATTATGATTTCTGCCATAATTAAACTCCCCTAGTTTATATTATCCATGACTTTAAGCCTCTGTTTGTAGGTTAAATATGAATGCATAACTTTTTCTAAATGCTGTGTCGTAATGTTTAAGCGACCATCACCTGTCTGAAAAGACAACCAACAAAGATACTACAAAACACAGGGAATTCTACAGTTACTGCTACATAAGCGTCATTTTTTTGACCTTCTGATGTTTTTTAAGCTTGTTTAAAAAGGAAATTGTCCTCTTAAATTTGCCACTCAGTGCTTTAGAAATAAGCGGGCAGAAAATGATGAAAACAGAGAGATTTTTCTGCTCAGGAATGTTTAAACCCATTACAGCGGGTGTGCGTCAGTGCTCTCACACTCGGTGATTCAGACGAGCAGAGCGAGGGAGTGAGAGGGTGAGAAGTTTGTAGTCTTCCTCAGCGACTGCTGGCAGCTTACATAAGACTGTTAAACACTAATTACAGGAGAGGAAGAGCACCGCTGTCGCAGCAAATCGACTGCAGCCAGATCAGATGTGCTCTAACGCTGGTGTGTGATCCTGCAAAGGCCTGAACCAGACAGACTCTTCATGTCACTTCCCTCTAATCACAGCCTTTTAATCTGCTCATTCATTTAAAGCGTCCTTATTAAAGATCTGAAAGCTTCCACCACACACGTTTGGCTTTTCTTAGAGAGCGCGGTCTTTAAACGTGCAGGGACGACCAGTTTTCCCTAAACAAATCATGGAGGAGCTGATGTGTGGGAGGACTCGGGCTATATTTGTGTACAGCGCTCTTTCTGCTCCCACAATGCTCTCTGTTGGAGGCCTTCTGTGCTCAGAGCTCAGAGTCTGTCATGACCACGGATGCAGAACTTTAGGGATCATAAAAGTCATTTTCAGGATTAGAGTATCAGTGTTTGTTTCTGTTTGATGATAGAAAAGGTCAGAATCCCGCTCATGTGACAGTTTTATCTTTGTGTCGTATTTTGAGGCAGGAATATTTCCTTGACCTTCAATTATCAGTAAGGCTTTGGTGTTTTTTGCACTTGTGTTACATTTTTAGTTTGGAAGTCTGTATTCTGTCCCATCAGAAGTTTTTAAAGATATTTTAGATGCAAAACTTCAACCAGATGTTTGCCAGCGATGCTGCCTGGTTGCATAAAGTGATGAATGTTAGAAAACATGGTACTCTTTTACTTTTCCTTGTCTAATTCCTGTTGATCAAGCGTTCTATATAAAGAATCAGGTCTGGACAGTCGCTTAGAGGCAGCCACACCTTCAGTGTTCAGTCAGGATGGTCGGGGCCCTTTCTGCTGATTCTCTGCAAAGACCCCGGGACGTTTGGACTTCAAGCTTCCTGTCATTGTTGTCAGAGGAAGATTTCCCCTCCACCTCATCCTCTTGATCCTCTCCTAACCCCCTCCTCAGATTCCCAGCAGCAGACCTTCAGATGTAACCCTCAGAGAAATATCTCAGTGTCTGTTAGACAGTATTAAAACCCGATTAAGTTGACAAGAGTGAACACTGACAGCAGACAAGAGTGTGGTCCAAGAGTCAACACAACCCCAGAATGTCTCGTCTTGTAAACCATTGTCTCAGGTCTTGTCCCGTTAGTCTCAGGTATTGTCCTATTAGTCTCAGGTATTGTCTCGTTAGTCTTAGGTCTTGTTCCGTTAGTCTCAGGTATTGTCCCGTTAATCTCAGGTATTGTCCCGTTAGTCTCAGGTATTGTCTCATGAGTCTTAGGTCTTGTCCTGTTGATCTCAGGTCTTGTCTCGTTAGTCTCAGGTCTTGTCTCGTTAGTCTCAGGTCTTGTCCCGTTAGTCTCAGGTATTGTCCCGTTAGTCTCAGATCTTGTCCCGTTAGTCTCAGGTCTTGTCTAGTTAGTCTCAGGTATTGTCCCGTTAGTCTCAGGTCTTGTCCCATTAGTCTCAGGTCTTGTCTCCTTAGTCTCAGGTATTGTTCCGTTAGTCTCAGGTCTTGTCCCGTTGATCTCAGGTCTTGTCTCGTTAGTCTCAGGTCTTGTCCCGTTAGTCTCAGGTATTGTCCCGTTAGTCTCAGATCTTATCCCATTAGTCTCAGGTCTTGTCTCCTTAGTCTCAGGTATTGTCCCGTTAGTCTCAGGTATTGTCCCGTCAGTCTCAGATCTTGTCCCATTAGTCTCAGGTCTTGTCTCCTTAGTCTCAGGTATTGTCCCGTTAGTCTCAGGTCTTGTCCTGTTAGTCTCGGGTATTGTCTCGTTAGTCTTAGGTCTTGTCTCGTTAGTCTCAGGTATTGTCTCATTAGTCTCAGGTATTGTCTCGTTAGTCGCAGGTATTGTCCCGTTAGTCTCAGGTATTATCCCGTTAGTCTCAGGTCTTGTCCTGTTAGTCTCTTAAGTATTGTCCCGTTATTCTTAGGTATTGTCTGTTAGTCTTAGGTATTGTTCCGTTAGTCTCAGGTCTTGTCTTGTTAGTCTCAGGTCTTGTCTCGTTAGTTTCTGGTATTGTCCCGTTAGTCTCAGGTTTTGTCCCATTGATCTCAGGTATTGTTCCGTTAATCTCAGGTCCTGTCCCGTTAATCTCAGGTATTGTCCCGTTAATCTCAGGTATTTTCCCATTAGTCTCAGGTATTGTCCTGTTGATTTCAGGTATTGTTCCGTTAGTCTCAGGTCTTGTCTTGTTAGTCTCAGGTCTTGTCTTGTTAGTCTCAGGTATTGTCCCGTTAGTCTCAGGTATTGTCCCGTTAGTCTCAGGTCTTGTCCTGTTGTCTCAGGTCTCAGGTCTTGTCCCGTTGTCATTGGGTAGTGAAGAGTGTGTCTTTGTGTTTGTCTGACTAGATCAGATATTCTTTCTGATTTCTGCTGACAGACCACAGACGCTCTCTCCACGTTTGTTCAGACAGTCATAGGGAGCTGCTTGTGTCTGTGTAGTGTGGCTGTTTTTGCATTAATGAAGTGTTCACTGGTTCATGTGAGAGTTTGGGGGTGAACCTTCACTCGACTGTCAGGATGTCAGGGAGGATAATGTAGAAGGAAGTTTCTACATGATTAGAGGGTTTCTACACCTTTAATATTTAGATAAAGAGCCATGCATCTACAGAGTAGCTGGTGTTCCTGCATGGATTTGTTCAGGAGAAACTGGAAGCTTGCTCTAAAGTGAGTTATGTAACACCTAGAGCTGGATAATAGCATGATTAATACATGAGCGGGGATTTAATTTAACTCAAAGAGAGTGTTGAGGCTTTCTTTAGACGGTTTCAGTTTTTGATTGCTTTGACTGTGTTTATGCTGACGCTGTACATTTTTGAGAGTGCATTCTTTTTTACAGTTTTCTGTTTTTAATCCTTATTTAGAACCTATAACAGGTCAGTAATAATCTCTGTAGACTATTGGTGACCACATGTTTATATTTCATGTTTATATCTTAGTGCATAAAAAGCCCTTTTATTAAACTATACAAATGTTGGGTTCAAACTAAAGCATCCTGACATCAGAGCTGCATGGACCCATGTATTAGTCCAAATATTAAAGAAAATCAGCAGTCAGGTGTCTTTGGTTTACTCACATTTTTTTAAATTTTTATCACGAAAACGTTGAGTGTAAAACGTCCACCTGCCTGTCTGGATAAATAATTCTTATACGTTGTTTGCTACGTGGTTTATGGTGCAGCCCTTTTAGACCTGTCAATAAATATTGACCATCAGCAGCTGAATAAAGGTGCATAGAATAAACACATATATGTCTATCACAGAACAATCAGAGAGCCATTAGGACATTTAATACTGTTCCAGTCTAAACACTCATCATAGAGCCGTCTCTCTGGTCGCTCTGTCTTTGTGCTCAGCTCTCTGGCATCCATTACAGCTCCTCTGTTGTTCAGCTGCTTTCTGTCCAGCAGCTGTCTAGTGTGTGTCATGGGTGGGAACCTCAGAGTCACACACCACACACTAATACTATCACAATATGTTAGCAGAAATAACAAGAGGATCAGCAGAGTCAAAGGGAGGCCAAGGAAGCTCTGAACGAGCCAACACACCAGGTATGGACACAGGTAGACACGGACTGTTGCTTACATGTCAAAACAAGCATGTAGAATGTGAACAGCTGTAAGAAATGGAGCTTAGTCTCGTAGGATGGACTGTTAGTTTGTCTGATATTTACATGAAAAGATGTCCTAAAGGCTCCAACATCACAAACACATCCCAGAGGTTCAGTTTCAGCTGTCACTCAAAGAGGCCACACCCCTTAATTGTAGATCACTTTAAGTCTTAATATCATGTAAATACTCTGTACAGTCCTGTAAAAGAGCTATAGAGAGGAGGGATGTTCATTGGCAACTGTCATCAGATCTGATCAGCCCTACATTTAGATTCATGTGCAAGGGTTTGGTGGGTGTGGCTAATGTTAGCAGTACTAGCACTGCCGGTCCTCCACCGTCCTTGCAGGTTTAAATCCTCACACCTGTGCTGAACGTCGTCCCTCATCGCTCCAGTCGAGTGGTAATATGTGAGTTTTTGCTGACTCAGCCTTTATTGACGTCTATTTTTTCAAGATCAAAATGCTTCCAAACCCTGCTGCTCCTGTGTGGTGCTATCGGTGCTAACCCTTCGCTGTGCTGGTTTACATCCAGCTAGCAGAGACTTCTAGAAGCACGTCAGCTTACGGGGCTGCAGCAGTTAACATTTGATCAAAATAGAATAACCAGTGAACCCACTGATATCCTGGCTTCATTTCTCAGCCCTGGAGGTTTTTGGCCTTTCTCTGAGCGCAGTGGAGCCATGACAGGATGTGAGATAAGATTGAGGGGGACAAGCAACCAAAGGTCTCTAACTTTAAACCCTGTAGGACCTCAGAAACCGAGGTTAGTTTTTAATACAACAGAGTCAGGTCTTTAAATATCATCGTCTAAATGTCAGACAGGTAAAACGGCAAAGGTGGAAGAGTTACTTTAAAAGAAAGATAAGGCTTTATAATAGGGCTGGGTGATTTTGGAAGAGTAATCTAATTGCAATTTTTTCTTAACTTTCTTTTATTCCTAAACAAGGGCTGAACAATTCTTTGAAAGTGTTGAAATCTGATGATTTTGACTCGTATTGCAAATTGGATGTGAATTATTGTGTTAAAGCGTTTTTGTCTTTCTTATATTTAATCAGACAAAGTAAAAAAATGAAGAAGGTAGGATTTATTGTAAACTATTCAAAAAAAATGGCACCTGAATGATTGCATGATATTTAATGCATAGCATCTCTGCTGCAAAAAAAGTTTTTGAAAGGGAATTTTGACACAAAACAAAACATATTAGTCTAGTTTCAGTCATCTTGACAAAAAATAAACTAACTTTTTGACAGTTTTAGTCATCACAGATCTATTTTTGTTAGTCTCAGTCTAGTTTTAGTCATCACAGATCTATTTTTGTTAGTCTCAGTCTAGTTTTAGTCATCACAGATCTATTTTTGTTAGTCTTAGTCTAGTTTTAGTCATCACAGATCTATTTTTGTTAGTCTCAGTCTAGTTTTAGTCATCACAGATCTATTTTTGTTAGTCTTGGTCTAGTTTTAGTCATCACAGATCTATTTTTGTTAGTCTTGGTCTAGTTTTAGTCATCACAGATATATTTTTGTTAGTCTTGGTCTAGTTTTAGTCATCACAGATATATTTTTGTTAGTGTCAGTCTAGTTTTAGTCATCACAGATCTATTTTTGTTAGTCTTGGTCTAGTTTTAGTCATCACAGATCTATGTTTGTTTGTCTTGGTCTAGTTTTAGTCAGCACAGATCTATTTTTGTTAGTCTCAGTCTAGTTTTAGTCATCACAGATCTTTTTTTGTTAGTCTTAGTCTAGTTTTAGTCATCACAGATCTATGTTTGTTTGTCTTGGTCTAGTTTTAGTCAGCACAGATCTATTTTTGTTAGTCTCAGTCTAGTTTTAGTCATCACAGATCTTTTTTTGTTAGTCTTGGTCTAGTTTTAGTCATCACAGATCTATTTTTGTTAGTCTCGGTCTAGTTTTAGTCATCAAAAATCTATTTTTGTTTGTCTTGGTCTAGTTTTAGTCATCACAGATCTATTTTTGTTAGTCTCAGTCTAGTTTTAGTCATCACAGATCTATTTTTGTTAGTCTTGGTCTAGTTTTAGTCATCACAGATCTATTTTTGTTTGTCTTGGTCTAGTTTTAGTCAGCACAGATCTATTTTTGTTAGTCTCAGTCTAGTTTTAGTCATCACAGATCTTTTTTTGTTAGTCTTAGTCTAGTTTTAGTCATCACAGATCTATGTTTGTTTGTCTTGGTCTAGTTTTAGTCAGCACAGATCTATTTTTGTTAGTCTCAGTCTAGTTTTAGTCATCACAGATCTTTTTTTGTTAGTCTTGGTCTAGTTTTAGTCATCACAGATCTATTTTTGTTAGTCTCAGTCTAGTTTTAGTCATCACAGATCTATTTTTGTTAGTCTCAGTCTAGTTTTAGTCATCACAGATCTATTTTTGTTAGTCTCAGTCTAGTTTTAGTCATCACAGATCTATTTTTGTTAGTCTCAGTCTAGTTTTAGTCATCACAGATCTATTTTTGTTAGTCTCAGTCTAGTTTTAGTCATCACAGATCTATTTTTGTTAGTCTCAGTCTAGTTTTAGTCATCACAGATCTATTTTTGTTAGTCTCAGTCTAGTTTTAGTCATCACAGATCTATTTTTGTTAGTCTCAGTCTAGTTTTAGTCATCACAGATCTATTTTTGTTAGTCTCAGTCTAGTTTTAGTCATCACAGATCTATTTTTGTTAGTCTTGGTCTAGTTTTAGTCATCACAGATCTATTTTTGTTAGTCTCAGTCTAGTTTTAGTCATCACAGATCTATTTTTGTTAGTCTCAGTCTAGTTTTAGTCATCACAGATCTATTTTTGTTAGTCTAGTTTTAGTCATCACAGATCTATTTTTGTTAGTCTAGTTTTAGTCATCACAGATCTATTTTTTTTATTCTAGTTTTAGTCATCACAGATCTATTTTTGTAAGTCTTAGTCTAGTTTTAGTCATCACAGATCTATTTTTGTTAGTCTCGGTCTAGTTTTAGTCATCACAGATCTATTTTTGTTAGTCTCAGTCTAGTTTTAGTCATCACAGATCTATTTTTGTTAGTCTCAGTCTAGTTTTAGTCATCACAGATCTATTTTTGTTAGTCTCAGTCTAGTTTTAGTCATCACAGATCTATTTTTGTTAGTCTTGGTCTAGTTTTAGTCATCACAGATCTATTTTTGTTAGTCTCAGTCTAGTTTTAGTCATCACAGATCTATTTTTGTTAGTCTCAGTCTAGTTTTAGTCATCACAGATCTATTTTTGTTAGTCTCAGTCTAGTTTTAGTCATCACAGATCTATTTTTGTTAGTCTCAGTCTAGTTTTAGTCATCACAGATCTATTTTTGTTAGTCTCAGTCTAGTTTTAGTCATCACAGATCTATTTTTGTTAGTCTCAGTCTAGTTTTAGTCATCACAGATCTATTTTTGTTAGTCTTGGTCTAGTTTTAGTCATCACAGATCTATTTTTGTTAGTCTCAGTCTAGTTTTAGTCATCACAGATCTATTTTTGTTAGTCTTGGTCTAGTTTTAGTCATCACAGATCTATTTTTGTTAGTCTCAGTCTAGTTTTAGTCATCACAGATCTATTTTTGTTAGTCTCAGTCTAGTTTTAGTCATCACAGATCTATTTTTGTTAGTCTCAGTCTAGTTTTAGTCATCACAGATCTATTTTTGTTAGTCTCAGTCTAGTTTTAGTCATCACAGATCTTTTTTTGTTAGTCTTGGTCTAGTTTTAGTCATCACAGATCTATTTTTGTTAGTCTCGGTCTAGTTTTAGTCATCAAAAATCTATTTTTGTTTGTCTTGGTCTAGTTTTAGTCATCACAGATCTATTTTTGTTAGTCTCAGTCTAGTTTTAGTCATCACAGATCTATTTTTGTTAGTCTTGGTCTAGTTTTAGTCATCACAGATCTATTTTTGTTAGTCTCAGTCTAGTTTTAGTCATCACAGATCTATTTTTGTTAGTCTCAGTCTAGTTTTAGTCATCACAGATCTATTTTTGTTAGTCTCAGTCTAGTTTTAGTCATCACAGATCTATTTTTGTTAGTCTCAGTCTAGTTGTAGTCATCAAAGATCTATTTTTGTTAGTCTCAGTCTAGGTTTAGTCATCACAGATCTATTTTTGTTAGTCTTGGTCTAGTTTTAGTCATCACAGATCTATTTTTGTTAGTCTCAGTCTAGTTTTAGTCATCACAGATCTATTTTTGTTAGTCTCGGTCTAGTTTTAGTCATCACAGATCTATTTTTGTTAGTCTTGGTCTAGTTTTAGTCATCACAGATCTATTTTTGTTAGTCTCAGTCTAGTTTTAGTCATCACAGATCTTTTTTTGTTAGTCTTGGTCTAGTTGTAGTCATCAAAAATCTATTTTTGTTAGTCTTGGTCTAGTTTTAGTCATCACAGATCTATTTTTGTTAGTCTTGGTCTAGTTTTAGTCATCACAGATCTATTTTTGTTAGTCTCGGTCTAGTTTTAGTCATCACAGATCTATTTTTGTTAGTCTTGGTCTAGTTTTAGTCATCACAGATCTATTTTTGTTAGTCTCAGTCTAGTTTTAGTCATCACAGATCTATTTTTGTTAGTCTCAGTCTAGTTTTAGTCATCACAGATCTTTTTTTGTTAGTCTCGGTCTAGTTTTAGTCATCAAAAATCTATTTTTGTTAGTCTTGGTCTAGTTTTAGTCATCACAGATCTATTTTTGTTAGTCTCAGTCTAGTTTTAGTCATCACAGATCTTTTTTTGTTAGTCTTGGTCTAGTTGTAGTCATCACAGATCTATTTTTGTTAGTCTTGGTCTAGTTTTAGTCATCACAGATCTTTTTTTGTTAGTCTTGGTCTAGTTTTAGTCATCACAGATCTATTTTTGTTAGTCTCGGTCTAGTTTTAGTCATCAAAAATCTATTTTTGTTTGTCTTGGTCTAGTTTTAGTCAGCACAGATCTTTTTTTGTTAGTCTCATCTAGTTGTAGTCATCACAGATCTATTTTTGTTAGTCTCAGTCTAGTTTTAGTCATCACAGATCTATTTTTGTTAGTCTCAGTCTTGTTTTAGTCATCACAGATCTATTTTTGTTAGTCTTGGTCTAGTTTTAGTCATCACAGATCTATTTTTGTTAGTCTCAGTCTAGTTTTAGTCATCACAGATCTATTTTTGTTAGTCTCAGTCTAGTTTTAGTCATCACAGATCTATTTTTGTTAGTCTCAGTCTAGTTTTAGTCATCACAGATCTATTTTTGTTAGTCTTGGTCTAGTTTTAGTCATCACAGATCTATTTTTGTTAGTCTCAGTCTAGTTTTAGTCATCACAGATCTATTTTTGTTAGTCTCAGTCTAGTTTTAGTCATCACAGATCTATTTTTGTTAGTCTTGGTCTAGTTTTAGTCATCACAGATCTATTTTTGTTAGTCTTGGTCTAGTTTTAGTCATCACAGATCTATTTTTGTTAGTCTCAGTCTAGTTTTAGTCATCACAGATCTATTTTTGTTAGTCTCAGTCTAGTTTTAGTCATCACAGATCTATTTTTGTTAGTCTTGGTCTAGTTTTAGTCATCACAGATCTATTTTTGTTAGTCTCGGTCTAGTTTTAGTCATCACAGATCTATTTTTGTTAGTCTCAGTCTAGTTTTAGTCATCACAGATCTATTTTTGTTAGTCTCGGTCTAGTTTTAGTCATCACAGATCTATTTTTGTTAGTCTCGGTCTAGTTTTAGTCATCACAGATCTATTTTTGTTAGTCTTGGTCTAGTTTTAGTCATCACAGATCTATGTTTGTTTGTCTTGGTCTAGTTTTAGTCAGCACAGATCTATTTTTGTTAGTCTCAGTCTAGTTTTAGTCATCACAGATCTTTTTTTGTTAGTCTTGGTCTAGTTTTAGTCATCACAGATCTATTTTTGTTTGTCTTGGTCTAGTTTTAGTCATCACAGATCTATTTTTGTTAGTCTCAGTCTAGTTTTAGTCATCACAGATCTTTTTTTGTTAGTCTTGGTCTAGTTTTAGTCATCACAGATCTATTTTTGTTAGTCTCGGTCTAGTTTTAGTCATCAAAAATCTATTTTTGTTTGTCTTGGTCTAGTTTTAGTCAGCACAGATCTTTTTTTGTTAGTCTCATCTAGTTGTAGTCATCACAGATCTATTTTTGTTAGTCTCAGTCTAGTTTTAGTCATCACAGATCTATTTTTGTTAGTCTCAGTCTAGGTTTAGTCATCACAGATCTATTTTTGTTAGTCTTGGTCTAGTTTTAGTCAGCACAGATCTATTTTTGTTAGTCTCAGTCTAGTTTTAGTCATCACAGATCTTTTTTTGTTAGTCTTGGTCTAGTTTTAGTCATCACAGATCTATGTTTGTTAGTCTCAGTCTAGTTTTAGTCATCACAGATCTATTTTTGTTAGTCTCGGTCTAGTTTTAGTCATCACAGATCTATTTTTGTTAGTCTCGGTCTAGTTTTAGTCATCACAGATCTATTTTTGTTAGTCTCAGTCTAGTTTTAGTCATCACAGATCTATTTTTGTTAGTCTTGGTCTAGTTTTAGTCATCACAGATCTATTTTTGTTAGTCTTGGTCTAGTTTTAGTCATCACAGATCTTTTTTTGTTAGTCTCGGTCTAGTTTTAGTCATCACAGATCTATTTTTGTTAGTCTCGGTCTAGTTTTAGTCATCACAGATCTATTTTTGTTAGTCTTGGTCTAGTTTTAGTCATCACAGATCTATTTTTGTTAGTCTCAGTCTAGTTTTAGTCATCACAGATCTATTTTTGTTAGTCTCAGTCTAGTTTTAGTCATCACAGATCTTTTTTTGTTAGTCTTGGTCTAGTTTTAGTCATCACAGATCTATTTTTGTTAGTCTCGGTCTAGTTTTAGTCATCACAGATCTATTTTTGTTAGTCTCAGTCTAGTTTTAGTCATCACAGATCTATTTTTGTTAGTCTCAGTCTAGTTTTAGTCATCACAGATCTATTTTTGTTAGTCTTAGTCTAGTTTTAGTCATCACAGATCTATTTTTGTTAGTCTTAGTCTAGTTTTAGTCATCACAGATCTATTTTTGTTAGTCTTAGTCTAGTTTTAGTCATCACAGATCTATTTTTGTTAGTCTCATCTAGTTGTAGTCATCACAGATCTATTTTTGTTAGTCTTAGTCTAGTTTTAGTCATCACAGATCTATTTTTGTTAGTCTTAGTCTAGTTTTAGTCATCACAGATCTATTTTTGTTAGTCTTAGTCTAGTTTTAGTCATCACAGATCTATTTTTGTTAGTCTCATCTAGTTGTAGTCATCACAGATCTATTTTTGTTAGTCTCAGTCTAGTTTTAGTCATCACAGATATATTTTTGTTAGTCTCATCTAGTTGTAGTCATCACAGATCTATTTTTGTTAGTCTCGGTCTAGTTTTAGTCATCAAAAATCTATTTTTGTTAGTCTTGGTCTAGTTTTAGTCATCACAGATCTATTTTTGTTAGTCTCATCTAGTTGTAGTCATCACAGATCTATTTTTGTTAGTCTTGGTCTAGTTTTAGTCATCACAGATCTATTTTTGTTAGTCTCAGTCTAGTTTTAGTCATCACAGATCTATTTTTGTTAGTGTCAGTCTAGTTTTAGTCATCACAGATCTATTTTTGTTAGTGTCAGTCTAGTTTTAGTCATCACAGATCTATTTTTGTTAGTCTCAGTCTAGTTTTAGTCATCACAGATCTATTTTTGTTAGTCCCAGTCTAGTTTTTGTCATCACAGATCTATGTTTGTTAGTCTCGGTCTAGTTTTAGTCATCACAGATCTATTTTTGTTAGTCTTGGTCTAGTTTTTGTCATCACAGATCTATGTTTGTTAGTCTCGGTCTAGTTTTAGTCATCACAGATCTATTTTTGTTAGTCTCAGTCTAGTTTTAGTCATCACAGATCTATTTTTGTTAGTCTCAGTCTAGTTTTAGTCATCACAGATCTATTTTTGTTTGTCTTGGTCTAGTTTTAGTCATCACAGATCTATTTTTGTTTGTCTTGGTCTAGTTTTAGTCATCACAGATCTATTTTTGTTTGTCTTGGTCTAGTTTTAGTCATCACAGATCTATTTTTGTTTGTCTTGGTCTAGTTTTAGTCATCACAGATCTATTTTTGTTTGTCTTGGTCTAGTTTTAGTCATCACAGATCTATTTTTGTTAGTCTCAGTCTAGTTTTAGTCATCACAGATCTATGTTTGTTTGTCTTGGTCTAGTTTTAGTCATCACAGATCTATTTTTGTTAGTCTCAGTCTAGTTTTAGTCATCACAGATCTATTTTTGTTAGTCTCAGTCTAGTTTTAGTCATCACAGATCTATTTTTGTTAGTCTCAGTCTAGTTTTAGTCATCACAGATCTTTTTTTGTTAGTCTTGGTCTAGTTTTAGTCATCACAGATCTATTTTTGTTAGTCTCAGTCTAGTTTTAGTCATCACAGATCTATTTTTGTTAGTCTTGGTCTAGTTTTAGTCATCACAGATCTTTTTTTGTTAGTCTTGGTCTAGTTTTAGTCATCACAGATCTATTTTTGTTAGTCTCAGTCTAGTTTTAGTCATCTCAGATCTATGTTTGTTAGTCTCAGTCTAGTTTTAGTCATCACAGATCTTTTTTTGTTAGTCTCAGTCTAGTTTTAGTCATCTCAGATCTATGTTTGTTAGTCTCAGTCTAGTTTTAGTCATCTCAGATCTATTTTTTTTAGTCTCAGTCTAGTTTTTGTTATGGAATAAAAATGTTGGTGATGAACATTTTTAGTCAGAGTTTTAGACGACAAAATTAACACTGCAATGCATTAGGGAATTGCAATGGATTGTTGGATGAGTAGTTCCTTAATTTCTGGAAAAATGATGCTCATTCTTGAACCTTTGCCTTTTCAGTCCTGTTTTTGAATCTGGTGTTTTACAGTCACTAGTAGGGGTGTAGCAGGCTGACCGGGTCCCAGGATTAAAAATGTAAAAATAAGGATTTTAATTACTGTCATTAGAGGATTTAAATGAGGACACCAGATCCAGAACCAGGGCTGCAGAAAAGTTGGGTGGTATCTGATTAGCTCTGTATATTAGTGAGAAAATAACTGCAGTATAAAAATGTATTCATCACCCTCATAAACCCTTGATCTCCCTCTCACTGTAACGTCCCGCTGTGACGCCGGACTGAACAACAGGACCACTGTGGCCCAGGTCAGAGGTGGAACCTGAACCCTGTGGGTGGTTAGTGGGATAACTGGTGATTGGATCTCATGGGATACTGGACGGAGACTCCACAATGCCACATTCCATTTCCCTCTCCATTCTGCAGAAGGTTCACCACCCCGGCCGGACAATGAGCCGAGGGGCCGCGCCCTGCTGGAGGAGGAGGGGGAAATGACTCGCTGCTTGCCCTGAAATAGACTCACCCCCCACCGCCCTTCCCATCATACAAGGAGGAGACGCCGAGCCAGAGTATTGTAAGGAGAGAGCAAATGAATGCACATAGTGTACTTTATAAATGTACTCTGAGAACCACCAAACCTAGAAATCATCGAAATACTTAAAAATACTCAACTGTAGCTCCAGGAGATAGATTTGCTTTCAAAGGTGATGGTGGAGTGATTAGCTCATGTGTAGCTACAGTGGCGGTTTTATCAGAATCAGACCGCATCTCTTCATGAAAACGAGCACACAGCCACACTGGAAGCTTCTTCTTTCTCACCCTTCTCCCATCCTGCTGCAGCATCATTTGTGAATGTTACAGGGTTAAGTTGAGTACGATGGCTGCTACTGCTGAAGCCATTAGCTTCTGTCGTAAAGTGGCAGTTTAATCAGAGTTGTTCCACATTTCTTTATTAAACTGGAGTGTAGAGCCACGACTTGTTCTGGTGGAGACGTTTTCACCCGGCTAGCCTCGGCTTAAGTTTTCCACATCACTGCTCATATACAACGGCAGCATTTGTCAGGCACATGTTTGTACCAGAGCTGTGCATGCATACAGTCTCAATTTGTTTTGTTGCACTGATTGGCCCATAATGAACATGACAGATAGAAATCACCTTCCAAGACTTTCTAAAAAGTCAAGCCCTTCCCAGACGCTTCCTATGAGAGGTTAATGAAGGGAATTCTCTGAAGGACCATGAGCTCAGCAGCAGCATCTGCCTGGTTGCAGACGTTGGGGGCTGTCATGGTGAAGAGGGAGCTTTCCCTTTATCAGTCCATCGCTGTTCCAACCCTCACCGATGGTCACAAAAACAATAAGATCACAGATACAAACAGTCCAAGTGAGATTCTTCTGGAGGGTGTCTGGGCTCAGCCTTAAGCTTAGTGAGCGCTGTGCCATTTACGTACAACTCTGCCATCGTGCATGAATCATGTTTACACTGCATGGTCTGATGGTTGTGCACAACCCTGAGAGCTCACACTCTTCTTCTTCATGTATGAGTGAAGTTTTGATGGGCTGTGACAAATGTCAGTAGAGTTTCCTTTCAGCCTCACAGTTGGAGGTTAAAGTCAGATTTGTTGTCTCGTTTTATAGCTCCAAATTTAACACAACAAACAGCGCCAACACTGCCTCTCTCACACTCTGGACAGCACTGCAGGCAACCATAACTAGCAGCTAAATAATAACAAACATTCAGCTGGAGGTCTGCAGGAGGCCTATGTGCTGCTTCTTTATTTGGCTTAGGGTTAGCTCAGTAGAGCAGGCATCCACTAGGGCTGGGCAAATTAGATTAAATAGCAATATAACAGGGAAAACGGCACTTTCTGAAAATGAACATGTGCACTGCAGCTGCAGTTAATATCCATGTGCGAGTAGGCTTATAACACATGCGCAGATGGGAAGCCCGAAACAAAGATGGCCGACACCAGTGTACTGTTCGTGCTCCTCACTCTTTTGAATTTAACTGTACTTCTCCAACAAGTGTTTACCTCACCATCACTTGGATCAGCGGAGACGTATTTTGTGCCTGCACCAGATTCTGACTCAACCCATACGCCCTTCGACACCATCTACTGGCCTGGCATGTATACTACATCGTTTTTGGTGTGTACTGCAGTCTCGTGTGAACAGAGATGGTTTTGAAGACTTTGCTGTCTGAACATGGAACTTTTTGGAAACAAAAACGGAAAACGAAGCAAAACACTGTCATATAAACGGGGCATTAAGCTTGTTGCATCCCCATAATCAGATTCATGCTACTGTGGGTTAATTGCTTCAGAAATAATTTCATTGTTTTCAATGCACATGGTCTTATTCATGGAATTATTTATTGCTTAAATTTGTCAAAAAATACACAAGATTAACCCAAGAATAATTGCATATTAAATCGCAAATGCAATATCTGGGAAAAAAAACTGCAATTAGATTATTTTTGCAAATCGTTCAGCCCTAGCGTCCACATGCAAGAGCTGTAGTCCTGGTTGCAGGACTGGTTCCTGGTCTCTGTACACGTTTGTGCATGTCTTCTCCCACACTCTCCCAACATTTCCTGCCTGTCTTCAGCTTTCCTCTCGAAATAAAGACAAAAACCCCAGAATAATCTTTAAAAGACATACCTTAATGCGGATATCTGTTTACAGAGACAAATTAATCATGAGAATTAAACAGATGTCAACACTTAGCATTTTATCTGCATACTCAAAATCCTACTGAATAGTCGATGCATCTCAGACTAGAAATCGCTACCATGATTTGATCAAGGCAAAACTGCTGTGTTCAAAATAAAGCGATTAGACCTCACCCAAGCAAAGTCCATTTCACAATAGGAGGAGATTAGTGGAGCATTTAAGGAGTCCAGCACAGCTACAGGGCCTGTGCTAGTAAAGGCCATGACATTTTCCTCGGTGGTTTCCTCCTATCTCTGCTTCTATCAAAGCTTTTGTCGTCAGAATTGTTCCAGATTTAAAGCTTCACTAACGGCTGAGTGCAACAAAAGACCAGGGAGAGAAAGAGAAAGAGAGCTTCATGAGGACTCGGTGGGTTTACTGGTTCACTCTTGTATTACATAATTGCAACGTCTATTATTAGACGCATCATTTTATTCTGATTTTCCCAGCCTGTAAAGCTCACACAGCCTGGACTGAATGACTGCTGTTTCATGTCTGCTCATAGGCCATGGCGGTGAATGTAATCCTGATAAGGTTGTTTACTTCTGCTTTACTGAAACTAGAGTGTTTTAAATATCCAAACTTCTGTATTCTCAGGTTTTTAGATGAAGCTCTGCAGCTGTTTGTGTGTGAATGGTGAGAGGGACTAGTAAAAGAGACGGTGTCAGAGGTGGCTGCAGCCGTGAGGGTCTCAGGTCTTTAGGGTGGAGGGTCAGGGACAGGAAGACTGTCTGAGGAGATAAAACTTGTTGATTCCCTGCAGAGTGGATGAACTAAAGATGGATGCAGCTGAAGACTGGTGAAGAAAAGCAGAGCCTGGGCGCTCTGTGATCATCAGGAGCTCTCCCTTTAGCGTTATCAGCCCTGCACCCCGCTGTGATGACTGGCATTACTTTTCTATTTCAGGCCGTCCCCCTAAAGTCTCTTTTGTAACGGGAACCCTCAGCAGAACCTTTCTTTGGTGTCTTTTGTAAAGCCAGTTTGTCCCATCCTCAAATGGAAGTGAGGGGGGACAGTAGGGGGCTTTGTCCCCCCCCCTCCGCCTGCCTCCCAGCTGGTTCAATGGTCCGGCCTGAAACCCAACACCCCCGTCCTGCCTGAGAGAGTGGTGCGCTCTGAAAACATTCAACAGGACAAAACTGGTGCTGCTGGTTAAAAAGAGCGAGGTTTCCATCAAACATTTATGGAGTGTGTCCTTGAGGCTGTTAATCTCTGTCCAAGCCGACACATGACGGTCACACGGCCCACGGTCTGTCCGTCACACAGTAACCACGCTGCTCGCCACAACGCCGCTGAAGTTTGGCCTTTAGAGAGGCCAAACTCATGAGAGAGCTGGACTCTTAATAGACCTACTAGTGGAGAGGAGGGGGTTTGGTCTGCAGCAGGAGGAGGAGAGAGATCATAACAGCAGGATTTTACACTTTAATGTGATTCTAAGAGAAATTAAACTGTGTCCATACCTGTCTGATAGGTCGGTTATTCCTTACCACATAGATGCTTTTTGGGGGAGAACCACTTTTTTATCCTATTGATCATTGAAATGCTTCAGATTAGGGCTGAACAATTTACAGGTGTAGCTTTAGTCTATAAAAGGAGGAGGCTGGGGTGGAGGAGGTGAAGCTTTAGTCTATAAAGGAGGAGGCTTGGGTGGAGGAGGTGGAGCTTTAGTCTATAAAGGAGGAGGCTGGGGTGGAGGAGGTGAAGCTTTAGTCTATAAAGGAGGAGGCTTGGGTGGAGGAGGTGGAGCTTTAGTCTATAAAGGAGGAGGCTGGGGTGGAGGAGGTGAAGCTTTAGTCTATAAAGGAGGAGGCTTGGGTGGAGGAGGTGGAGCTTTAGTCTGTAAAGGAGGAGGCTGGGGTGGAGGAGGTGAAGCTTTAGTCTATTAAGGAGGAGGCTGGGGTGGAGGAGGTGGAGCTTTAGTCTATAAAGGAGGAGGCTGGGACGGAGGAGGTGGAGCTTTAGTCTGTAAAGGAGGAGGCGGGGGTGGAGGAGGTGAAGCTTTAGTCTGTAAAGGAGGAGGCTGGGGTGGAGGAGGTCTGACTTTAGAGAAGTAACGCTAGGCTTCATCAGTTTTAGATAGAATGGGCGTACTATTTTTGCTCATATTGCAAATGTGATGTCATTTCTTTTTTGTTAAGCCTATCAAATATAGCATAGAATAGCGCATATTCATTTTTGATTGGAAACTGGTTAAGAAAGATTGATCATTCTTTTTGCATATAAAATCTGGGGAGTTACACTAACATTTCACACATTCACCATGTTTCAGAGCGCTTTTTCGTTGCATTGATGGGTTTGAAAAATACACAATAAAGCGCAAAAAACGTTATAAACGAAACCACGGGTATTTGCAGCACTTCCTGCATTGAAATAAATATTACATATTACAAAAAAAAACTCAGATCCACAACCCACACACACCAGACATCCAAGAAAGTTATGTACAGATTTCAAATAAATTTCCTGTGGTTCCAAAGATTATTGTGCAACTTTTTTACATTTACAAATTTGAGGGATACAGCTGTGCAATTTTTCAATTTTGAAATATATCTGAAAAAAACAAAACTATTTTCATTTTTTTAGGGTTATTGCACTTTTAATTTATTTATTATAGTAGTTAAGACATCAATATTAAAATAAATATTATTAAAACTTGGGATATAAGAGTTATATTGATGTAATGCAAATAAAAATACTCCCAAAAATTGCACCACAGTTTGTAAAAATGTAAGAATATGTCCTGGCGGACCTGCACAGTGGTAGGTTTTACAGGGTTAAGGGCATTGTCATTTTTATGTCACTCATTTGGATTAAGAAAACCATACATAAAACACAAAAAGGAGGATTTTTGTTAACCATTATAAATAAATTGACCCTTGAATGTTTGCATAATGTGCAGAAAATCTCTGCCGCTGCAAAAAAAGATTTATTAAACCGCTATTTTGACACATTTCAAGTTAATTGTGATTAATGCCCAGCCCAACTTCAGATTGCACTGTCCTACCAAGTAGGATTTGAAAAATTAAAAACAAAATCAGACAATTACGTCTGAAATATGTCTTAAAAAATTGGTATCACAAATCCATTTTCATTCATCCCTGTTAAGGACCCTAGATTTTCACTGCAAAGCCACCTAGAGACTGAATCACCATGAGACTGTAGTTTACACACCGTATCATTAACAAGTGATCTGGTATTGTCTTTAAGGTTTTTGTGTTGGTGAATGTTGTTCTCTGTAAAGATGCTGATGTGTTTTGACCTGAGGGTCACCATAAAGAGGACTGAGTCCAGATCTGTTCATGTAGAGTGGGTCACAGCAGCAGAGAAGATTCTAGAAGTCTCATACTGAACCTGTTATTCATTTTAAGGCCTCCAGTTTCACATCAGTCCTCTGGCTGAGCGCTGGGAAAATGTGAAGTTATTGGCAGGCTGAGTGGCAGCGCTGCAGCTGCTGGCATCTCTAACACACACATACACATACACACACACACACTCTGTCACACACACGCTGGCTGCTCCAGCTCCTCTGGGGGACAGAATCAGCAGGAGCGTCTGGCAGCTTTAAGTCTCAGGAGTGAGGAAGAGAGGGAGGTAGCGAGCGATAAACATGATGGACAGTTAGAACAGCAGAGTGTTTTATTCTCTATGAACGGATTTATTATGATAGAAACCAGTCTGTCCTTCCTATCAGAGTCTCACCTGTGGCTACCTGGAAGCTAAAGACCAGGACCTGGTGCTTCCCTGCTCTTTTTCTGCAGAGATATTAAAGTAATGTTGACATTTAATCCCATCAGATCTCTGTCTCTGACATGGTGGACAGGTTTATGCACACTTGTACAGATATTAATGACCTTTATCACACTGATTTTGATGACAAAGAGGTTTAAGCATGGTGCAGGGCAATCGAGAGCTTATAGTGTGAGTAAGTAGGCACAAAGAGCTGCTGGGTTTCCTCTGTCTTCTTACATAAAGGTCACATATTTTACCCCTTTAAATCAAGTTAATATCGGTCTCAGAGGTCCCCAAAACATGCCCGAGAAGGTTGAGCAGAAAATACACTCCAGTATTGGATTTCTGCATGTCTAAAACCCCCTCTGTTTTAAATGTTAACGAGCTGTCTGACTCCTCCCCTGACTCCTCCCCTGACTCCGCCCCTCCCAGGAAATGGATGTTGCTTGATGGATGTGACCGTCCTGATCCAATGGGGGATCAGGAGAGGAGTGTGGAACTTGCTTCCTAGTAGGGAGGACCGACAGAACCTGGGGGCGGGGTTAACTCCCCACATGACATCATGAGAGCAAAATCTGAGAACAGCTTGTTTCAGCACACATTTTCTGAAAGGTGGAGAAAGAGAGGGGGGGATTTTTCTGATTCTTGGGGGGGTTGTGGACAGGCTGAGGGCACATATTTTTGTTAGCCTTGTAAAGCCACATTATGTAATAATGCCGCATTATGTAATAACCCTAACCATAGGACTTAATGTGGCCTCCAAGGTATGCCCTACCCTACTACCTTGCCCTAACCCTAACCGCTTAGTGGCTTACAAAATGCGGCGTTATAGCAGAATGAATTGAAAATGTATTATATTATTACATAATGCAGCGCTACAAGCCAAAAAAATGTATTTTACATAATATGTGACCTTTAATGCTTTGTTTTAATGTGCCTGCTAACATTAGCATTTAGCTTTAAGCTCAGCTGATTCTTTGATATTACTGTATCTTATTATCACTATTGCTTTTCTGACTTTAAAACAAAGTAGATTGTTATTCCAAAATAAAGGATTTTTTCCTTCACAGAAAATGTTTTTGACTGAACAGGAAACCCCTCAAACATCTGTGGCAGACAGAAACACTGTTCTCAAAGCTTTAATTTAAGTTTAAAATATTCACTTATGTTCCAGAGAGCAGAGACTTTCCCCAAACATAATTATATATACGTCTGATTTAGGGATCCAGCTTTATTTCAGACTGAAGGAGGCTTCTCTAAACCCTCTGAGTGAACCTGTGCGGTCTTATCTGCTGGTTATCTCCACTTCCTGAGGAAAACCAGAAACATTTCTCTAACAGGGTTTATCAGGCTGTGGGTGTGAGACCTGTGAGCTCCTCAACACGTTCAGATAAACGGTGAGCTGGAGACGATGCAGTGAGGCATGCTGGGTAATGTGTATTTAAGACTAGTAGCGTAGTTCTGGTTCGGTTTTGGAGTCACTGATATTTGGAACCTATTAAAGTTTTTGCCACCTTTGACGAAATTTCATCCCTGCTGGATATTCCACTGTCAACTATCAGTGATATTATTAGAGAGTGGAAGAGTTTAGGAACAACAGCAGCTCAGCCACGAAGCAGAAGACCAGGTAAAACCACAGAGCGGGGTCAACGACTGCTAAGCATCATGGGTAAAAGTCTCCAAGTCTCTGCTGAAGAGTTCTGAACTTCCACTGGCATTAATGTAAACTCTAAAACTGCAGCAGGAGCTTCATGGATGGGTTTCCATGGCAACAGCTGCATGCAAGCCTCACATCACAAAGTCCAATTCGAAGTGTCAGATGGAGAGGAGTAAACCACACCGACACTGGACTGTGGGGTGACCAATCATCTCTGTTTACAGTCAGGTGGGTGAGTCTGGGTTTGGAGGATGCTGGGAGAATGTTACCTGTTTGACTGGGAACTCTGGTGGAGGGATGATGGTACAGGGCTGTTTTTCAGGGTCTGATCTAGACCCCTTATCTCCAGAGAAGGCTGATCTTAATGCTTCAGCAGACCAAGACATTCTGGACAATGCTATGCTTCCAACATTTTGGGGAAGACCCTTTTCTGTTCCAGCAGGACTGAGGCCCAGAGATCAGAGAAGGACTAGAAAGACATGAGTCCTGACCTCAACCCCATCCAGCACCTTTGGGATGAACTGGAACAAAGATTGGGAGCCAGACCCGAATGTGACTGCATGCCATTGGCTGTAGCTGACATGGGGGCGTGGCCTCACCACAAATGTTAGTCTGTTAGCCCAGGTGAAGACTGATCAGGTCATACCATGTCAGCTTTTTGAATTATTTTATTTGCATTTAAGATCCAGTTGGTAAAATGACTTTTAGTGAAGGTGAAGACACACGATGTGTTAAATATAACTTCAAGAAAAGGAATTTTAAATTTCAGCTTGAATCTGGAACGTCAAAGTGAAACTTCGTCACAGTTTGTTGTTCTGCTATTGCAAAAAAGAAAAAAAAACACATTTGCTTTTTATTTACAGAATAAAAACCCAGTTCACTGTGAAGCTTAAAACAGTGGAGGTATGACTAGTGCTCTATCTTCCACTCTGCTGAGACGTTAACCGGCTGTAAGAATCGTAACCAGAGGAGACGTCAGAGTGGAGTTTGTCTCTATCAGGCTGTCATTGTGAGTGATGTTTGGAGCTGTTAGCTGTCTCATTCAGTCTCTGAACTTCACCTCTGGGCCGTGTTTGTGCTGTCAGAGCCTTTTAGAGGTTTTCTCATGTCAATTTCACTCTAATCATCCATCTGATGGTGCTCTTTATTCTACTAACAGACCGCTCAGGAAGTCTGAGCTCGTCTTTCACAGCCAGTCACCATATTTACATGCTAGCACGTATTAGCAGCTATCTGCCTGACGTGTCAGCTCATTCAGTGTTTTTCAAACCTTGATTCATACGTGGCGCCTCGTGAGTCTGGATTTATGCGGTCTGCTTTCTAATGACAGAGCCTTTTCCCAGAGTGCTCTCTGTGCCTTTGTGCTCACGTTTGGGCGAGTTTTGGCGTATTGATTTTTCTTTCATGTCAGGAAGTTGAGGCAGCACGGAGGGAAGCAGATTGGAGGAAGATGTGTCAACACTTCCTGTTTCACACTTCCTGTTCAGAGGAAAGTTTGTGTCACAGAAAGAGCAAGTTCACACTGTCGCTCTGGTTAAAGAGGAACGCTTTAAACTGAAGACCACTCTGGGACTGAGTATGGAGAACGATACACCAACACTGTGTTTGTGAGTCTGTGTTAGAACAGCCTGACCTCTTTGGTAATCCTCACAAGGGTTGTCATGATTCCTAAGATTAAAAACACTAAAATGATACCCGTCTCTAAAGTAGTAGTCCTAGGAGCCCAGTATTTGGCTCTTTCTTGTTTTCAATCATCAAAATTGCAGCTGAATTCCTGCACAGTGTCTGAATTGCGCTGTGGTCGTTCATATTAACCTGGGTTCATACAGGGCTCTGGATTCCGTCTGTGGATATGATATGTGAAGACGTGATGTGGAGAATGCCTCATTATTGTTCTGCAGTTGTATTTGAAATGCCCTCTCTGACAGCTGCATTCTGCTGTGGTGATCTCACGTTAGATTTTTTAGATTCTGAGTAATGTGAGCGGACTGCAGGGACAACAGCACACAGCTGATGACTAGCTGCTCCTCCATTCTCCTCCTGGCTTGTGCATGTTCAGCAGATTCCTCAGATTTCAGCCCTGCATGGAGATTCTTCATCCCTCCGCTCCTCTAAGACACAAACCCTCCTCTGTTGTCTCTGCCAGGACCTCTCTCACCCTCCCTCACCCTCCCTCAACCTCCCTCACCCTCTCTCACCCTCTGCAGGGATGCCTCACATCAGCCAAAGCCCCACATGTCACTGAGACTGACAGAGAGCATGTTTCTGTGACCCTTGTTGCTACATCTGCTTCTGGATGTCCAATACCAGGCATTAGGAGTCAGTGTCAGTTATTTCAGGGACAAAACACTTTGTTTTTAAAAGATATGAATGATTAATTTATGATTACTAATACAAATAAATAAAATGATTAATCAAGGTTGATAAGTAATGGGTTACCACCCTGAAGACGGGGAACAAGAACCAGAAAGGAGCAGAAATCAGTCTCAGACTTAAATCAGGGCTATTCAATTACAAATTCAACTGAGGCAAATTTTAAAATCAAGAAATGTAGCCGGGCCAGACATGTTCGGCGCCCAGTAAGCAGCTGGTAATGTCAAATTTTGAACCAATACAGATCATTTTGATGAAAAATCTGCAATTTTTATTCATATTCTCCCTTTTAAAGTTGCCAACATGACAAAAGCACATCAAAAATAGAGCTGTTTTTGAACATAACCTGTGGTAGTATAAATGTTTTTTCCACTGGAATAAAAATTAAATATATAAAATTAAAAAATAAAATGAAATTCTGTAAATAATAATTTTGGTCACATCCTACCCAGACTTATCTTAAAGTGCATAAAAACTAAATTTGCACAGATGTAGCTGCAGTTGAAAAGGACATGTTTTATACTCAGTGCATTGTGGGTAGACTGTTGCTAGGCTACGCAGAGTGTTGAATTCACGGTCTGAAATACTTTGGGAACTTATGAAACAGGTTGTCCTCTGCATCTCTGGCATGACGACAGGCTGGGCCACTTGGGGGTTGGTTCTGGGCCGCATGTGGCCCCCGGGCCTGTCTTAACCCTCGCTCCCTTGTGGTTTTAAGCATGGCTGGGGCCAGTATGTCCAGAAATCGGACATGCACATAAGTGTTAATAAAATAATCATTTTTCAACATTTTTTTTTTTTACTTTCACTGCTTCAAATCTCTTCAACAACTTCAACCCTGACTGCTAAAAAAAATTCAGTGTTACACCCTTTTTATGCCAGTTATGTACACCATGTCACTGGTATTTTTATGGTAAAAAAACACAAAAACACCATAATTCCCATATGAAATGTTCTAGATAAAAAAGCTTTTTTCAAACAAATACAGTCTGGGCCATGTCAATGATGAGTAGTAAAATTGATTTTGATCCAGTGAAATTTTTTTTTGTAGTGCCAAATTCCATATTTTAGCTCCATCTGTCCTTGTATGTCCATATTCTGGACATACAGAAAACTGTTTTTTCAATTTTCTTTTTTTAACTTTCACTGACTCAAATCTCTCTAACAACTTCAACCCTGACCACTAAAATAAACAAATAAATAAAGTTACACCCTTTTTATGCCACTTATTGTCTACTATGCCTCTGACTGTGATTCAGTGAGATAGCGTCCACGCTAAACAGATGAGTCTATCAGAGCGAAAAACACTCCAGTTTTACCCTCCTTTTCTCCAGCCTCCTCCTCTACCAAATCATATGAGAGCAAATGCATTTGTTCATGTTAGGTTTATTTTATGTACAGGCATAAAGAATTAGAGGAAATATGTAGGATATGAATCACAAACACGCCCATTTCCACCTCTAACCAAAATGTGACCGCGATTACGCTCATTATGTGGATATATAAATTTACTGCATGTTTGAGATATGATATATTCTCTCCTATTGATCGAAAGGACCCATGCATCCTCATGCATGTCCATCCACTTGCTATGAAGTGAGGACAAAGTTGAAATGGTCCAAATGTCTCCCTTTCTTAGTCCCAGACTGCAGAACTCGGAAGTAGCATTTTCAACTGTAAACACTCCACTTACGGCATGTCCGGCTGTAAACATAGACGTAGATTCACACCCAAGCACACACGTAGGAGCACACAAACTTTTCCTTACACATGTAGCCCACTCTCAGACATCCATATCCAATTCTGATGATGTTTAGTGGAAGAAATCCTGCATGTGTGTTGCTGAAGGTGTTAGAATTGTCGGTGGCACTATCTGCTGGATCACTGTGGAATGGTGAAATTAAGAGCCCTGGTGATCGACTGACTGCATAGAAAAGGTTGCTGTATGCTGTTTTGGTGCCATAGACACACAGTCAGAAAACGTGTTTTAATGGAAGTCTATTGTCCAGATTTTGGACAAACAAGGATGGATGGACTATTTGGCATCAGTAGAGTTCTATGGGCAACACATTTTTTTTTTTTTTTTGATATGAAGAAAGATAATAACTTTTGCCACATTTGATGCCTCAATGTATAAAAATGTGACTGTCAACTCAAAATAATGATGAAAAATATGATGAATGTCCTCAAAATGTACATAGCAGGATCCGAGGGTTAAATGCTAATATTATGACTGATTAATAAATATTTTCTTTTAAATAGGTTTAAGGTATGAAATCATTCACTGACTCTCTTAACCAGTAGATTATTTTAAAGTGCATGCCATTATAAGGACCCCTGTGATTTTCCTTCTGTTTAAACCAATGAGGAAGAGAGTTTTCTTTTCACACTGTTGTGTGAAGTGCTACGAGGGCTTCTGGGTCAATGAGTATCTTAGTTTTAACGACTCTTTGTCTAAAAATGTCCATCCAAATGTTCTCCATACAGGCTCTGATGATGCATGCAAGATTTTTTCTAAAATAAAAGAATAGTCTAGAAATTCTCCTGCCAAGATTAGCATTAGCATCTTTGGCATCTTCAGGTCTCATCAAGGAGTTTTGATTGGACATTTAGCAGGTAGAAGGCATGCAATCAAAGACAAGTGTCTTTGTGTAATCAGACACGGTTATCTGAGAGTGGCTGTAGAGCTCTTATCATTCAAGCATGAAGTTGACCAATCTGCATCTCTGATGATCTCAGCACCTTCAGCTTCTTTGTCTCTGCAGAACAAGCCACCAATCAGAGCTCCATGCATGGGTTGCTGCATATAAGTCAATGAATGATCTATCGGGTGTCGTTTGTGATCTTTATTGCCTCCTCTTCAGGTAAATCACTCAAGCTGTGGTAAAAATCACTTTTTTTAATATATAGTGTAGGGATGGTATTCAATGTATGTAGTAATTTTCTGATGATAGTAACAGCTTACAGATCCATTTAGAGCTCTGAAGTACTAACTTTCCTCTGTTACCATGCATTCCTAATGACTGTCCTCCACTTCCTGACCTTCATAGAGCATTCAGGTATAGGTGATTGCAAACGACACACTAAGGTCATTTTAGAGGTGTTGTTTTTTGTGCAGAGCTGTGAAGTAGTCTTTGGTCTGCAGGTAAACTTACAGGAAACTTAGCATTGCATTAGCGTTACATTAGCATTGAATTAGCATTGCAATATGCTGCATTATTGTTGCATTAGCATTGAATTAGCGTTGCATTATGCTGCATTAGCATTGCGTTAGCATTGAATTAGCATTGCAATATGCTGCATTAGTGTTGCATTAGCAATTAATTAGCATTGCATTATTGTAGCATAAGCGTTGCATTAGCATTGCATTAGTGTTGCATTAGCATTAACTTAGCATTGCATCAGTGTTGCATTGGCATTGCATTAACATTGCATTATTGTTTCATTTAGCATTGAATTATTGTTGCATTAGTGTTGCATTATGTTGCATTAGCATTGAATTTTCATTGCATTAATGTTGCATTGTTGTTGTATTAGTGTTGCATTATTGTTGCATTATTGTTGAATTAGTGTTGCATTATTGTTGTATTAGTGTTGCATTAGTGTTGCATTATTGTTGAATTAGTGTTGCATTATTGTTGAATTAGTGTTGCATTATTGTTGTATTAGTGTTGCATTATTGTTGCATTATTGTTGAATTAGTGTTGCATTATTGTTTCATTATTGTTGAATTAGTGTTGCATTATTGTTGTATTAGTGTTGCATTATTGTTGCATTATTGTTGAATTAGTGTTGCATTATTGTTTCATTATTGTTGAATTAGTGTTGCATTATTGTTGTATTAGTGTTGTATTAGTGTTGCATTATTGTTGCATTATTGTTGCATTAGTGTTGCATTATTGTTGTATTAGTGTTGCATTATTGTTGCATTATTGTTGAATTAGTGTTGCATTATTGTTTCATTATTGTTGAATTAGTGTTGCATTATTGTTTCATTATTGTTGCATTATTGTTGAATTAGTGTTGCATTATTGTTTCATTATTGTTGCATTATTGTTGTATTAGTGTTGCATTATTGTTGCATTATTGTTGAATTAGTGTTGCATTATTGTTGTATTAGTGTTGCATTATTGTTTCATTATTGTTGCATTAGTGTTGCATTATTGTTGCATTATTGTTGAATTAGTGTTGCATTATTGTTGAATTAGTGTTGCATTATTGTTGTATTGGTGTTGCATTATTGTTGCATTATTGTTGTATTAGTGTTGCATTATTGTTGCATTATTGTTGTATTAGTGTTGCATTATTGTTGCATTAGTGTTGCATTATTGTTGTATTAGTGTTGCATTATTGTTGCATTATTGTTGTATTGGTGTTGCATTATTGTTGCATTATTGTTGTATTAGTGTTGCATTATTGTTGCATTATTGTTGTATTAGTGTTGCATTATTGTTTCATTATTGTTGTATTAGTGTTGCATTATTGTTGCATTATTGTTGAATTAGTGTTGCATTATTGTTGAATTAGTGTTGCATTATTGTTGTATTGGTGTTGCATTATTGTTGCATTATTGTTGTATTAGTGTTGCATTATTGTTGCATTATTGTTGTATTAGTGTTGCATTATTGTTGCATTATTGTTGAATTAGTGTTGCATTATTGTTGTATTAGTGTTGTATTAGTGTTTCATTATTGTTGCATTATTGTTGTATTGGTGTTGCATTATTGTTGCATTATTGTTGTATTAGTGTTGCATTATTGTTGCATTATTGTTGTATTGGTGTTGCATTATTGTTTCATTATTGTTGTATTGGTGTTGCATTATTGTTTCATTATTGTTGCATTATTGTTGCATTATTGTTGTATTGGTGTTGCATTATTGTTTCATTATTGTTGTATTGGTGTTGCATTATTGTTTCATTATTGTTGCATTATTGTTGCATTATTGTTGCATTAGTGTTGCATTATTGTTGTATTAGTGTTGCATTATTGTTGCATTATTGTTGAATTAGTGTTGCATTATTGTTGTATTAGTGTTGTATTAGTGTTTCATTATTGTTGCATTAGTGTTGCATTATTGTTGTATTAATGTTGCATTATTGTTGCATTATTGTTGAATTAGTGTTGCATTATTGTTGTATTAGTGTTGCATTATTGTTGTATTGGTGTTGCATTAGTGTTGTATTAGTGTTTCATTATTGTTGCATTAGTGTTGCATTATTGTTGTATTAGTGTTGCATTATTGTTGCATTATTGTTGTATTAGTGTTGCATTATTGTTTCATTATTGTTGCATTAGTGTTGCATTATTGTTGGATTAGTGTTGCATTATTGTTTCATTATTGTTGTATTAGTGTTGCATTATTGTTGCATTATTGTTGTATTAGTGTTGCATTAGTGTTGCATTATTGTTGTATTAGTGTTGCATTAGTGTTGCATTATTGTTGCATTATTGTTGCTTTATTGTTGCATTAGGGTTTCATTAGTGTTGCATTATTGTTGCATTATTGATGCATCAGTGTTGCATTATTGTTTCATTATTGTTGCATTAGCGTGCATTATCATTGCATTATTAATGCTTTATTGTTGCATTAGGGTTTCATTATTGTTGCATTTTTGTTGCATTAGTGTTAAATTATCATTGCATTATTGTTGCATTATTGATGCATCAGTGTTGCATTATTGTTGCGTTAGCTTGCATTATCATTGCATTATTAATGCTTTATTGTTGCATTAGGGTTTCATTATTGTTGCATTATTGTTGTATTAGTGTTGCATTATTGTTTCATTATTGTTTCATTATTGTTGTATTAGTGTTGCATTATTGTTTCATTATTGTTGTATTAGTGTTGCATTATTGTTTCATTATTGTTTCATTATTGTTGTATTAGTGTTGCATTATTGTTTCATTATTGTTGCATTATTGTTGTATTAGTGTTGCATTATTGTTTCATTATTGTTTCATTATTGTTGTATTAGTGTTGCATTATTGTTTCATTATTGTTGCATTATTGTTGTATTAGTGTTGCATTATTGTTTCATTATTGTTTCATTATTGTTGTATTAGTGTTGCATTATTGTTTCATTATTGTTGCATTATTGTTGTATTAGTGTTGCATTATTGTTTCATTATTGTTGTATTAGTGTTGCATTATTGTTTCATTATTGTTGCATTATTGTTGTATTAGTGTTGCATTATTGTTTCATTATTGTTTCATTATTGTTGCATTATTGTTGCATTAGTGTTGCATTATTGTTGCATTATTGTTGCTTTATTGTTGCATTAGGGTTTCATTAGTGTTGCATTATTGTTGCATTATTGATGCATCAGTGTTGCATTATTGTTTCATTATTGTTGCATTAGCGTGCATTATCATTGCATTATTAATGCTTTATTGTTGCATTAGGGTTTCATTATTGTTGCATTTTTGTTGCATTAGTGTTAAATTATCATTGCATTATTGTTGCATTATTGATGCATCAGTGTTGCATTATTGTTGCGTTAGCTTGCATTATCATTGCATTATTAATGCTTTATTGTTGCATTAGGGTTTCATTATTGTTGCATTATTGTTGCATTAGTGTTAAATTATCATTGCATTATTGTTGCATTATTGATGCATCAGTGTTGCATTATTGTTGCATTAGCGTGCATTATCATTGCATTATTAATGCTTTATTGTTGCATTAGGGTTTCATTATTGTTGCATTATTGTTGCATTAGTGTTAAATTATCATTGCATTATTGTTGCATTATTGATGCATTAGCGTGCATTATCATTGCATTATTGTAGCTTTATTGTTGCATTAGGGTTTCATTAGTGTTGCATTATTGTTGCATTATTGTTGTTTTTGTGTTGCATTATCATTGCATTATTGTTGCTTTATTGTTGCATTAGGGTTTCATTAGTGTTGCATTATTGTTGCATTAGCATTGAATTAGCATTGCATTATTGTTGCATTAGGGTTTCATTATTGTTGCATTATTGTAGCTTTATTGTTGCATTAGGGTTTCATTATTGTTGCATTATTGTTGCATTAGTGTTAAATTATCATTGCATTATTGTTGCATTATTGATGCATTAGCGTGCATTATCATTGCATTATTGTAGCTTTATTGTTGCATTAGGGTTTCATTAGTGTTGCATTATTGTTGCATTAGCATTGAATTAGCATTGCATTATTGTTGCATTAGGGTTTCATTATTGTTGCATTAGCGTGCATTAGCATTGCATTAGCGTTGCCTTAGGGTTGCCTTAGCGTTGCATTAGCGTGTCATTAGCGTTTAATTAGCGTTGCATTTTTGTTGCATTAGCGTTGAATTATTGTTGCATTAGCATGTACATCTTTAAAGACACAATCGAGACCTAATGAAATGTATTTGCTGACTGATGAATTAAACAGTTAGGGCTGTGAGAGCGGAACAGAGAAAGGCATGTGTTCAGGATCAGTCATAAGCGATATCTAATGATGGCATGCTGTTCAGGCCTTGTGTAAGTAGTGAACATCTTAGCTGGGTTGAGAAGTAGCCCTTACAGTAGTCATGAAAAGAGAAATGAGATACAGAGACCAGGTTGTAAACAGGTTAATCAGACTGTTTAACCTGGAGCCCCCCTGTGCTAACCTAGGGGTTGACTCACTGCATGACAAATCCTCTAGTGGACACTGGATTCATTATTTTATGCTTTTTTTCTGATAACATGTTTCTGTTTTCAGTCCTTCCTCCCTGGAAAGACACCAGAGATGTCAGGAAACTTTCAGGTGTTTTTGTGAGAAAAACACAGACTCCTGGTTGGAGGAGGGAGCGTTGTCGATGAGTGTTAGCTCAGAACAATGGTCTTACATAACCCGATGAAGTGGCGACCAGTCAACACTAGAGAAAATGTTGAGTAAGAGCTGCCTCAGTCACTGCTTTATTTCTGCTTTAATCAATCAGCCTCCCTCACAGAGTGACTAACGCTCTCATTTATTTATAGTTTTTATTGTTTAGAGAGTTTGGCGTTCAGAGGGCGGGGTCTCGCTGGCGCTCTGATGTCGAGGGAGTTTCAGGTCACAATGACAGAGATGACTCTGACCGCCGCTGTCTCTCCTGGACTTGATCCCGTCCTCATGTTTTACTGATGACCGAGACACCAACGCTAAATAAAGAAAGAGCTTCATCCACACAGAGGAAGGGAGGTTCACAGTAGGAGCTGGAGTTTTTTCCTGGATGACAATATGGCTCTAACTCTTCCTGCCATCCTGGTGTGAGAGAGAGGGTGAGCGGGGGGGGGGGTCAGAGGTAAACGCCCAGTCCCATTGTCCTCCTCAGGGTCTGGACTGGGGCTGGGCAATAGATCCAGTTTTAAAGATAGGTCAGTAGTGGTGCACAAATATTGGATTTTGCTGATTGTGCTTATATTTACAAAATCATTTAGCAGATACGTTTCTGGGGTCACCATTTCTTACTTCTTTACAGGAAAAAGTACCTAGATACTGTGTAACCCGTTTGAGCTAAAAACATGTAGAAAGGATTTTGGTCCATATCACCCAGCCCTAGAGTCGGTCAGAGGTAAACGCCCAGCTCCCATTGTCCTCCTCAGGGTCTGGAACTGGAACTCGCCCCTTCCTCAAGCCGACAAGGCCGTTAACCCCCTCCCTAAATTCTCCAAATAAATCCTCCCAGCCTGCAGAGCTCCAATCACATGCCTGAGACCCTCTTCCTTCCTGGCGAGCAGCTCGGAGTCACGTGGACTCTCAAAAAAACTTTGAGATTGTCAAAAACACAGAACACAGCATATCAGCATGCAGCCTGCATGTTCAACCTGGGCTTTATATTCATGGTTAACGACTCTCAGGAGCTCTCTGTCATCTTTGTTCCTCTGGTTCTCCCTGAGCTCATGGTGGAGGTATTTCACAGCTGACGCTTCTGTTTGAGATTCATGTAATATAACCTTCATAACAGTCCCTCTCTCCTCTTTCCTCTCACAGGAGGAGAGCAGCGAGCTGCGGCCTCGTCTCTGTGTCATCCAGCGAGGGTCTAACGGGTATGGCTTCAACCTGCACAGCGAGCGGGCGCGGCCGGGTCAGTACATCCGGGCCGTGGATGAAGACTCTCCAGCAGAGCAGGCCGGCCTGCAGCCCAAAGACAGGATAGTTCAGGTAAAGCAGACTGTCAGAGACGGAGTGACATCATCTAAACATCAGGATTATTCTAGTCAGAGCAAACATTTCTGAGAATGTTTGAATATTCAAAAATTACATCTACATTCCATCCTTGTCTTTAAAGAGGATGTCATTCTTTTAATCATTTAATAGGCTTTAGGAAGATGATGTCATCCTATAAGTTTAGAAAATATTCCATTCTTACCTTTTGCATGCAGGCCAGTCTAGAACCTCAGTTGTCATTCTAATCAAACCAGTACTCCTAAACATTTAAAAACTCAGTTGTTCATCACCATGCACTTTAATGTTTATGCCAACATAAAGGAGAAAAGCTGTTAAAAGGCACCAGGAGCTTCTCAGCTGGTGGCTAACTGGCCTTCATTGGTTCTTATTATCTGTTTGATAAGATAATCCCACCAATCACTGGCATGTCTACTACAGGGGTACAGGTGTTGGCATGTCTACTACAGGGGTACAGGTGTTGTCTACTACAGTGGTACAGGTGTTGTCTACTACAGGGGTACAGGTGTTGTCTACTACAGGGGTACAGGTGTTGTCTACTACAGGGGTACAGGTGTTGTCTACTACAGGGGTACAGGTGTTGGCATGTCTACTACAGGAGTACAGGTGTTGGCATGTCTACTACAGGGGTACAGGTGTTGTCTATTCCAGGGGTACAGGTGTTGTCTACTACAGTGGTACAGGTGTTGGCATGTCTACTACAGGGGTACAGGTGTTGTCTATTCCAGGGGTACAGGTGTTGTCTACTACAGGGGTACAGGTGTTGGCATGTCTACTACAGGGGTACAGGTGTTGTCTACTACAGTGGTACAGGTGTTGGCATGTCTTCTACAGGCGTACAGGTGTTGTCTACTACAGTGGTACAGGTGTTGTCTGCTACAGGGGTACAGGTGTTGTCTACTCCAGGGGTACAGGTGTTGTCTACTCCAGGGGTACAGGTGTTGTCTACTACAGGGGTACAGGTGTTGTCTACTACAGGGGTACAGGTGTTGTCTACTACAGGGGTACAGGTGTTGTCTACTCCAGGGGTACAGGTGTTGTCTACTACAGGGGTACAGGTGTTGTCTACTACAGGGGTACAGGTGTTGGCATGTCTACTACAGGGGTACAGGTGTTGGCATGTCTACTACAGGGGTACAGGTGTTGTCTACTACAGGGGTACAGGTGTTTTCTACTACAGTGGTACAGGTGTTGTCTACTACAATGGTACAGGTGTTGTCTACTACAGGGGTTCAGGTGTTGGCATGTCTTCTACAGGGGTACAGGTGTTGTCTACTCCAGGGGTACAGGTGTTGTCTAGTCCAGGGGTACAGGTGTTGTCTACTCCAGGTGTACAGGTATTGTCTACTCCAGGGGTACAGGTGTTGTCTACTCCAGGGGTACAGGTGTTGTCTAGTCCAGGGGTACAGGTGTTGTCTACTACAGGGGTACAGGTGTTGTCTACTCCAGGGGTACAGGTGTTGTCTACTCCAGGGGTACAGGTGTTGTCTACTCCAGGGGTACAGGTGTTGTCTAGTCCAGGGGTACAGGTGTTGTCTAGTCCAGGGGTACAGGTGTTGCCTACTCCAGGGGTACAGGTGTTGTCTAGTCCAGGGGTACAGGTGTTGTCTACTCCAGGGGTACAGGTGTTGTCTACTACAGTGGTACAGGTGTTGTCTACTACAGGTGTTGTCTACTCCAGGGGTACAGGTATTGTCTACTCCAGGGGTACAGGTGTTGTCTACTCCAGTGGTACAGGTGTTGTCTACTACAGGTGTTGTCTACTCCAGGGGTACAGGTATTGTCTAATCCAGGGGTACAGGTGTTGTCTACTCCAGTGGTACAGGTGTTGTCTACTCAGGGTACAGGTGTTGTCTACTCCAGGGGTACAGGTGTTGTCTACTACAGGGGTACAGGTGTTGTCTACTACAGGGGTACAGGTGTTTTCTACTACAGTGGTACAGGTGTTGTCTACTACAGTGGTACAGGTGTTGTCTACTACAGGTGTTGTCTACTCCAGGGGTACAGGTATTGTCTAATCCAGGGGTACAGGTGTTGTCTACTCCAGGGGTACAGGTGTTGTCTACTCCAGGGGTACAGGTGTTGTCTACTACAGGGGTACAGGTGTTGTCTACTCCAGGGGTACAGGTGTTGTCTACTCCAGGGGTACAGGTATTGTCTACTCCAGGGGTACAGGTGTTGTCTACTCCAGGGGTACAGGTGTTGTCTAGTCCAGGGGTACAGGTGTTGTCTAGTCCAGGGGTACAGGTGTTGTCTACTCCAGGTGTACAGGTATTGTCTACTCCAGGGGTACAGGTGTTGTCTACTCCAGGGGTACAGGTGTTGTCTAGTCCAGGGGTACAGGTGTTGTCTACTACAGGGGTACAGGTGTTGTCTACTCCAGGGGTACAGGTATTGTCTACTCCAGGGGTACAGGTGTTGTCTACTCCAGTGGTACAGGTGTTGTCTACTCCAGGGGTACAGGTGTTGTCTAGTCCAGGGGTACAGGTGTTGCCTACTCCAGGGGTACAGGTGTTGTCTAGTCCAGGGGTACAGGTGTTGTCTACTCCAGGGGTACAGGTGTTGTCTACTACAGTGGTACAGGTGTTGTCTACTACAGGTGTTGTCTACTCCAGGGGTACAGGTATTGTCTACTCCAGGGGTACAGGTGTTGTCTACTCCAGTGGTACAGGTGTTGTCTACTACAGGTGTTGTCTACTCCAGGGGTACAGGTATTGTCTAATCCAGGGGTACAGGTGTTGTCTACTCCAGTGGTACAGGTGTTGTCTACTCCAGGGGTACAGGTGTTGTCTACTCCAGGGGTACAGGTGTTGTCTACTCCAGGGGTACAGGTGTTGTCTACTCCAGGGGTACAGGTATTGTCTACTCCAGGGGTACAGGTGTTGTCTACTCCAGTGGTACAGGTGTTGTCTACTACAGGTGTTGTCTACTCCAGGGGTACAGGTATTGTCTAATCCAGGGGTACAGGTGTTGTCTACTCCAGGGGTACAGGTGTTGCCTACTCCAGGGGTACAGGTGTTGTCTACTACAGGGGTACAGGTGTTGTCTACTACAGGGGTACAGGTGTTGTCTACTCCAGGGGTACAGGTGTTGGCATGCTGGGTGTTTCTTATTGTCTGGATACAGAACCTTGTTGTTAAACCAGAGCTGATTCTGTTTTCAGTGGACCATTTGAAATGCCAGAGAGCTGTGAATGAGTGCTTGGCAGTTTACTTTTTAACCTTCTTTGTTTCTTTTACTGTCTCACATTAGTCACTGAGTAATCTTTACAGAAAAGTAGGAAAAACAAAGAACAGACTTCTAGTTCTGTAGTTCATTTATCTTCTGTGTTTTTTCCAGTCTTTGCCAGAGAGAGGAGTCAGCCTGATAATCTTGTTCTGGTTTAAACAGGTGTTAAACAAATGTACAGTATCACACTCAGAGAGCCAGAGCCTTTCACTGAGATTATTCTCCCTCTCTGTCCATCCATCAGAGCTCAGATAAAGTAAGAAGCTCAGATACAGTGACAGTCACCACAGAGTCCACGGGGGGATTTAGGACCTCACACAGACCCTGTTTATTCACATTCCTCTGAACTCACGGTTCACTTTGGGAAAAGAGCCGACCACGAGCCTGGCTGAGTCCGTCTGAGATTATTCTCTCTGAAGATCAGCTGATTTATTTACTCCTGCGGTCCAGGAAATATTCCGATCATTTACTCAAGAAAAAAAGGAGTCACTGCCCTGGAACTATTCTGGGGTCAAAGCTCTGTGTCAAATGTCAGTTACTATAGTGCTGGATTATTCACAGTCTCAGGGAAGAGACTACACTACCCACAATCCCAGGGTGATACAGCATCTTCTCTGATTGGTGGATTCTGCTGGTGTCATGGCAACGCTGCAGTGGTACTAGAATAAAGATAAAAGAAGGAATAAGGTCTGTGTTTGTTTCAGAGGTTTATAAAGCTGCCATTGGCAGTGGATTGTGAGATGTGTAGTTCCTTCACTCATACTTCATTATTGCAGTTAACTGCACTGAACTTAACTTATTATTATTATTATTATTATTATTATTATTATTATTATTATTATTATCATGCTCATCATTATTAATTTTATTATTATTAATATCATCATCAGTTTTATTAATTATTAATATTATCATTATTAATTTTATTATTTTCATTTTTATCATCATCATTATTATTATTATTATTATTATTATTATTATTAACATTATCATTAATATTATTATCATTATTATTATTATATCATTATTCATTTTATTATTATTATTATTATCATTATCATCATTATTAATTGTATTATTTTTATTATAATTATTATCATTTTTGTTATTATTATCACCATTATTAATCTTATTATTATTTTATCATCATCATAATTATTATTATTTTGGTCATCTTAACTTGTTGTTCTATTTGTTGTCATTATATAATATTTGCATATTTAAATTTTTCACTCATTCATGTACCTTTAATCTTTGTTTTTAAACAGTTTAAAATTACAGTCAAAATGATGAAGATTTAAATTATTGGCCATAGCATCACTAATTAGTCGACAGTGAGAGTACAGTTGTAGGGCTAGAACGGTTCTCTTTCCAAGGACTGAACCTGAGGCCCCCAGACTCTGATCTACAAAATCTCATCCTTTAGTCGGAGTGAACATTTGTGTAAAGTCTGAAGAAATCCCTCAAAGAGTTTAAATTCTGCGTATTGTACCTTTAAGTGAGCATCATAGCTTCATTTGTAACACACCTCCCTGCTCCATGAGAGACATTTTTACTGCCAAACCCAGAAGCAGAAACAAAAGAGAGCAAATAAAATATAAAAGACAGCTGATGGGATGAAAGGGCAGAGTTTGGGTCTGTCTGAGGGGTTTCCAGTCCCCCCTGAGGCCCCCAGACGGACCTCCCACCCTCTGAGGAGCGGGGCTCTGTGGGGAGCCCACAGCCATTGTTCCTGCTGTTACTGCCAGGCGGCTATTGTCCAGCTTCCTCTGAGGGAGCGGCTTAGACGTGCAGGTCCACCCTGTGACCTAACACAGACATTTCTCACATGCTTTCCCATGGTGATTTTATCCCACAATGCTCAGCTGCTGCTGGAGGAGAGGAGAGTCACACCGCCAGAAAACACACAACAAGAGGATAAAGCGGAGGGATTAGAGGCTAAATACATCAAAATAAATCATATTAAAGGGCCGGTCGACCGTCCAGCTGATTGTGGTGATTGTTTTGTTCTTACAGCATTGAAAGAATGCGTGTCTGTGCGCTTACGTGCTTTTGAGTGTGTGGACACTGAGGATTTCCTGCCCCGGAGCCTCGGGCACACCAAGTGATAATATTGAAGAAAAAGAAAGCAGACAGAGATAAAACGGTTCGTTCACTTCTGTGGGAAAATCAGACCGAAAAATGAGTCAGTGCTGAGCATCTAGAGCAGACAAAACTCATCACTGGACCTTTAAAGTCATGTGACTTAAATGTTTTTACACTCTTGAAAACTTTCAGGTAGACTAGCCCTGAAGTCCTCCTGATTGGGTCGTTTTCTTATTCATCCCAGAGAAAAAAACCGTCCCTGCAGGACTGAAGGGGGTCAGGAGGTCTGAAGGGTCAGCACATGGAGTGAAGAGTTAACTGTATGAGGGCAAAGCTGTTCAGCTGCATGCATAGAAATCACCTCTATGTGGCGCTGTGCAGGCTGCAGTCTCTCTCCCGTTATGTCAAATAACCATCCCTGCCTGCTTGCCTGCGGTGAATTTTCCAGATTAGTGTTCACACACCAGCTCTGTGGTAGATATACGGTGTAGCAGGAGAAAGTCTGGGCCGGGTTGGAGTGGGGTGTTGGCGTTCACACCTGCAGCCCGCCCAGAAGGTCCCAGAAGGTTCAGGAGTTTTGTTCATGTGTGAGTGGAGCTTTAGTGGAGCAGCATGAGAGTCTTTAACTCTGTTTCTGCTGTTAACAGCATGCTAGGAGTGTGTGACTGTTGTGTTTGTTATCTGGGCTTATCTCCCTTTTTTTTTTTTTTATCTGCACACACACACACACACACACACCTGCACATCACCTGTCTTAACACACACAGTCCCATCCTCTTACATTTCACTGGTTTATTTTTGCATCTTTTGACAATATTCATGAGCAGTTTGTTTTGCAGCGTAGACAACAGAACTCCTTTTTTTATTATCACAGAAGGCAATCCATGAGTTTGCATTTAAAAATACAGTGAAGTTTAATAATTGTCCTAAATTATACGTTTGCCTCTGCTTTTACTGTAGTTGGTGAGATTCAGCACCAGTCATTCATCAGATTAAACTTCAGTACGGCCTGCTGCAATTTTCTAATCGCAGAAGGTGCAATATTTATTTGACCTGAAATTTGAAATACCAGATTCAAACTTTTTTTGCAGCAGCAGAGACGTTATGCATGAAATTTCATGCTATCATTCAGGTGCCATTTTTTTAGAATAGTCTTCAACAATCCAATCCAGTTCATATCCAGTTTTTAGGGATCCATGATATTATCAGACAGATATCGGTATCGACAGATATCAAAATTGTTGCCGCTATTTTGGGCCGCATATCAGCATATATGCACTGTAAAATTTGTCCATATTTACTAATAAAATAGTGGAGTTTAAGGCTGGACCAGCAGACCTATATAAGTTGAGATCTTTTTCTTTATTCATTCTCAGTCATTAAACTTTAAAGTGTGTTAAAAAAAAAAGTGTTTTAGTGGACATAATTCAAGAAGAAATACAGCGACATTACAACAGGAAAGTAAAGGGACAAATAATTCTGATGTTGATTGTGATGGAACAGATTTTCTGCTACTGGAAACTGAACTACCAACAGTGTCTATAATGTTACAGATTCATCTGTGTTAACTATTTTTATTTGATGTAAAGCCAACATGTTCATCAGTGGGCTGAATATGTATAAAATGTTGAAATAATCAATAAAAATTAGTGCTGTCAAATGATTAAAATTTTTAACCAGATTAATCACAGGGTTGCTATGGATTAATTTCAATTAATCATGATTAAATAACATTAATTTTTAATCTATATTAATCGCGTTTCATTTTGCAAGCTTGGTGACGCGTTAGCCAAAGTGCTAGCAGACGAATGTATGCTTGACGTTAATGTGGTATTTTAAGCTGGAGGTGCTTCGGTGAAAAGAAAACTCCTTCCTGCAGAATGTGCATAATACTTTATGTCTGTCGACTGTTCCGTCTTGGTTTTTTTGTACTCAAATTTCCCATCGGGAGGGTCAGCGTGCTGTTTGGTGTCTTCCACATCGAGTTGGTTGGTCACTACCAGATCAACAGCCCATCTGTATGGCGTCATGCTCGACGGTAACCCTACTTGGACAAACTGCCCGAAATGCGTTGCCAGAGATGTTTCAGTGATTTTGAGTCAATCTGCGCTGTAGATGGGTTAATTGCATTAAAATTTTTAATCAGATTAATCATGATGATGGATTAATCCACATTAACTCATCAATTTTGACAGCCCTAATAAAAATTAAAGTTACCAAAAAAAACGTGTTTCTTTTTTCATCCTCAAACCTAAAATTGTGTTCAAATGACTGAATTGTTAGTTATGTAAAACATATTTAAATATCGGTATCGGCTATAATGATTCTGTAAATATCGGCATATAGGATATCGTGCACCCCTACCAATTTTCAATACGAGTCAAAACCATCAGAATTCGATACTTTTAACCACCTGAAGCCTGAGGTTTTTCCTCCTAAAGTTTCTCTGCAAATTTTAAAATAAAATTTACAAATACATTCCCAAAATTCCATGGAATACATCCACACAAATTCCCTGAAATTTCCATGAAAATTTGTAAAATTTTCAAAGGACAAGCCGTTACTCCCAAAGTCCCAATCCAGTCCAAAAAATATGTAAATACATTTCCCAAACTCCCAACAAAACGCCAAAGAAATCTGAAAAAAATATCCCCAAAGCTTTCAATGAAACTCTACAAAATATGCAAGAATATCCCCAAATTTACATGAAAATACCTGGTAATTTCCCAGTCAGTTCTCCTAAATATCCAAACAGAAAATTATCCCAACATTTAAAGCTAATAACTTTAACTCCAATGGACATTCTGGACTATAATCTCAAAAATTCTAATAGCAGAAATTTTAACTTTATTGTAGGAGCGTAAAAATGTGATGTCCTCTTATGTGTATGCAGGGTCTTAGGACGTTAAAGAATTGTTCAGCCCTTGTTTAAGAATATTAGAAAGTCAAGGAACAATGTGGTATCAAATCACAGTTGCAATAGTGGGGAAAAACTTGCAATTAGATTATTTTCCAAAATCATTCATTTCTAATGGATTATTGAAGATTAAACTTCATACGGTTCCTGTTCTCCTCCATCAGGGTGGATGTCCATATTGTTGAGGGTTTGGAGTATGACTGTGATCCTTCACTAACGTTTGGTTTATTAACAGGGAAGCAGTTTACCTTGAAAGATTAAAAAAAGGTTCAAATACAGAGAGAAAAATGTGATTTTCTCCTCCTCCTGCAGGTTAACGGTATGTCAGTGGAAGGAAAGACGCATTCAGAAGTCGTAGCCGCCATCAAATCCGGGGGGGCCGTGACCCGTCTGCTGGTGGTGGACCCCGACACAGACGCCTTCTTCAAGAGATGCCGAGTGATGCCAACCTCAGACCACCTGACAGGTGAGAGCTAAGCATGTAGAAACCTTAGAGAAACCCCAGTGGGTAAAAACTACAAAAGAGCCTCCTAACAAAAGTATTTTTACCATCTCTGTGTTTAAACAGATCACATATGTTCACTAAAAAATGGTTTTAAACATTGTACTCATGGGTGCTTTGGTTTACCTGCCACTGCCTCTAGAGGGCGCCCCAGTACATGGTGTCAGGATCAAACCCAGACCCCTCTTGTAAAAACCATCAGCAGACTGAGCCCGGGAGAAAACAGTCTTTATTGTACGGATAAACTAAAGTGTTTGTACTCTAAAGACAGTGTAAATAAAGTAGGGAGACTTTGACAGAGAGATCTTCTTTCACAGACTCTAAAACTTCAAATGTAACCCATTTAGATCAGACACTAAATCATTAGCAGCAAATTTACTTCAATTTCAAAGATAAAACAGCTGATCAGGAGTAAAATGTCTCCTGTCACCTTTATACTATTTAAAGTGAAATAATCAGATAAATGCATGTGCATGGAAGCATAAGGAGGACGAGTGAGCCCAGAAATCAGACAAATATTTTACACAGAGGGTTCAAATTTAAGTGGGGCAATTTTTGAATATTGTGGAATTATGTGGCATGTTGTAAACATGGTGAGAGCTCTCTGTCATGTAAATCTGCTGTCAGGGCCATGAGAGGGCACTTTAGAGGGTCACAGGGAGACTGGCTCACTACAGGACACCAGCTCTGCAGGCTGAGATGAATGTTGGTTTAAAGAGGAGATGTAATAACAGAAGACTCCACTGACACTCTAACTCATAGATCTGATGTTTAAATTCACATAAATTTGTCTAAAGAGAATCTGAACTCTGAAGGAGAGGCAGATGTTTAATGACTTCCTGAAGTCTTCAGCGTTCCCATCAGGATTTAAATAATAAACCATAGAGACTCCAGCGAGGCGTTTCCCAGGTAACGCTGCCCACTCAGAGGACACCTGCCTGCACCGACTCTTAGCTCCAACACTCACTCGGCCTCTCTGCTGCAGCTTTGTTTGGTTTCCAAGGAGCTCGGTCCGAGTGGCCTCTCAGCCCGGAGCTGGAGCGGAGTCAGGACGTGAAGAGGCCGCTCTCATCAGAGTCAGACACTAATACACACTAAAACACACACACATACACACTAATGCACACTAAAACACACACACATACACACTAATGCACACTAAAACACACACACATACACACTAATGCACACTAAAACACACACACATACACACTAATGCACACACTAACGCATACACATGCACACAGTAGTACACCCCAATACAAACTAAGGCACAAAAAACACACTAATGCACACACACACACACACACACACACCCACACACACACACCCACAAACAGTAGTGCACAGAGAAACAGTGAGAGCAGCCACCTGAGGAAGACTCTGACCACAGATTAGCTGTGAGGAGCAGCTGCTCGCTCCACTTTAATCATCGTTAGCTTAATAGCGTTCTCTCTTTTTTGGTTCTTGGACGATCAGAAGATGGAAGGTAAGGAGTGTGAGACCTGGAGGTAGGGCTGGGGGATTTATCCTGTTTGTAAGGGTCTCTAATGTGTTTTTACATGAGAACATAATATCAATAATATGAATGTGTTAATGTAGATTTTGAAATGAATTATCTGTCATGCCTAATGCTAAGAGACGATGCTAATAGGCTTATTACTGTGTAAATGGGGAATTATCAACTGATTTATTTTATTTAAGAACAGTTTCTAAAGAAGTAAATGATGTTTACACCGGTATCATACCATGTCAACAAAAATAGAAGTCCTACATGACTAATGTTGGCCAATTTTTTTTTAATATTACAAATTGCAGGGAAACTTTTGAAACCATCCAAGTTGCTAAAATTAGTTGGCAATATTTGGAAAAGTGGATGGAATGCAAAACTGTGTCTCACCGGTTCCACCCACTTTCTAACCTGACACTAACCTGTGTTTCACACATCCATCTGGTAAAACTCTCATAGACGGCGTTTAGGAAAGGGCAGACGCTTTGAAAAAAACTCAGAGTGTGATTGGATGAACGCTCTGTCTGTCACATCTTTACGGACCAATCAGAGCAACAAAACACGTGACGTAGCCACAACCGAGGAGTAAACTCCGTAGAGAACTGCATAATGGTAACCATGGCGACTGTAGACATGTCAGTACTCGACTTTTGTAATTGTTGAAAAGAAAACAACTCACTGCTGTTCTTTGTTCTTCTTTTAATGAAGAAATGTCGTCAAGTTCTGATAAAACTGGCGCTTTAGCAGCATCCACGCTGATCTCTTCCTCCATAACTGCGTCGGCCTCTTGTTGCTGCTTGCTTACATCACGACTCTGCCAGGCCTGAAAGTACTGCCCCTCGGCACTGATCGGTCCTGTCACTTTCTAACCGGGCCCAAACGGTTCAGATGGGAGCTTTGAAGATGGATTCACCAGTGAGAATCACGGAAACGGGTGAATCTGTCTGCTTTTCAAGGTTACCCACTCTCAGCAGATCTATTAAATCTCTCTCTGTATTTATTGACTGAAGATCATGAAGTTTATGTTCTTAATAAAACCAATCATTGAAATCATTTAATAATTTAGACCAGTGATACTCAACGTGTGGCTCTTTTGTGATCATTTGTGGCTCTTTTATGTTTTAGTTTGAATTATTATTCCCCCAAAAAAACCTTTAAAAAGGGAAACTTTTTGCCATTTTCACCATTCTTGCCACTTTTCACCAATTTAAGCTACCTTTTGCAATCAAATACACCTTTTTTTCCTATTTTATTGGCCATTTTGCAACTTCTTTTTGCCACCTTTTCCCCATTTTCTCCACTTTTATCCCATTTTTGCCGTTTTTAACCATTTTTTTTGCTACATTTTGCCCAATTAAGCTACCCTTTGCTATTGCATACCACTGTTTTCCTTTTTTTGCCCATTTTTGCCACTCTCTACTGCTTTTTGCCCATTTAAGTCACTTTTCACTCTTTTTTGCCACATTTTTGCCACTTTTGGACCATCTTTTGCCACCTGTAACTCATTTTTTTTTATCACTTTTCAACCGTTTTTGCTGCTTTTTTTAATCATTATTTGCCACCTTTAACTAATGTTTATTGCCACTATTTACCACTTAAATTGTGGGTCTTGCAAAGGTATTTTTCAACAGTTTGGCTCTTTGTTTGAGTAACACAGATTTAGAAACACACTGGAGGATTTGAGAGGATAGATGTGGAAATTCTTCCAGTTTTTGTGCAATCTAGACAGTGTGCAGGAGTTTGCATGCAACATTTGAGAGTTTAAATTAGGGCTGGACAATTAAAAGCAAATTAGATTAAATTGCAATATGGCCTGTTGCAATTTACAAATCGCAGATGGTGCAATAATTCAAGTTTATACATATATATTTATTTTTTTATTTTTGTTCTCCTGTTTGCTTCTGTGTATGTCAAAGCACTTTGTAAACCCATGTTTTTAAAATTGCTATATATAAAGTTATCATTATTATTGTTTTTTTTTTTTGCAGCAGAGATTTTATACTCAACACATTTTGCAGTTGCAAGTTTCTTTCTTTTTATTTATTTATTTATTTTATTTTTTACAAAAATCCTACTTTTCTTTTTCATGTGTATACTTTTCTCATTCAAAACAAGAATAACAAAGTAATGATCATCCCCGTCAATATAACAAATTATATCACATTGAAATTATTTTTTAATTGTTTATCCCTGTCTTAAATTACCCAATATCGTGCTAGTTATAATAAAGAATAATTTTGGGTCTGGGACTTTTATTTTTGATGCAGAGGAATCAAAGAGGGTTCAGCATGGTTTTACTAGAAACATATCCATTAATGCAGTTTTTATTATAACCATTGTTTCTTTTATGTCTGTGTAATGTTAATCTACCATCTGCTTTATTCAACTCCTGATTCAAAGGAAAGGGTTCTTTAGGCAGAAGAAGTCGCCTGTTGGACAAACTTTTATCTGTTTTCATGGTCAAACATGAGAGGATGTTTAAACAGGTGAAGCTACAGGAACACCAGTATCCGTACTGGTCCAAATGTTCCCACTGGTACATCTTTAATATCACGTATCCCCATATAAAGATGTGATTTTAGCTCCACATTCCCAGCCCTATTCTGAGGTAACGCTGTGTTTTAGATGCTCCTCTTCAGCCGTAGAGATGGTCTGTGGATGTGTTTGAGGACCATGAGGAGCTCCATGGAGCAGGAGATGGAGCTGCTGTAAATAATAGATGGCCTGCTCATACCTGTGCTGTGTAATAGAGTAGGAGTTGGTGGGATGAAAGCTGAGCTGCAGAAACACTCTTGATCTGTCCGAGTGGAGCTCTGGGCCGAAGGAGGCATCATGGACAGAATTTAGTCCAACAGACGGGGACAGAGTGGAGGTTTTCGATCATCATGACTGATTCTGGGGTTGTTTTTCTGTCTGCAGGTCCACTACCTGAGCCGCTGGTTAACGGAGGGATGGAGGAGAAGGTAAGGAAGTTACTGAGGGTGCTGTCTTTCTCTTACACTGGTGCAGTATGAATGTGACTTTTTGTGAACGGTAACAGAGTAAATGCTGGAGCGTCTCCTTCCTGTCAGAGGGGAAAAAGAGGATGCTAAACATTTTTAAAGTCTGTGTATCTCTTTCCGTGCAGCGCCGTCAGCCCTGCAGGTCAAACTGTGTTTAAAGTAACGTGCAGCTTTTTCCCTGCTGTGGTTTGAAACTTCAGAGACTCTGCTGAAGCCAGTTATTAATCATAGACGTGTTCTGATCGGACCTTCCTGTTATTGTCTGAAGGCTCTGGCTCTCATTGTATGAGGCTGTGAGGAGAACCGCACCCTTCAACCAGCGCTCCATTAACGCTGAATTATTAGAAACAGTTCAGGACAGTTTGTTTATACAAAGAAATCCAATCAGGCTGAAGAGAAAGGGTAAAGGGTAGAGCATTAAAGGTTTATTCTAACATCCAGTTTAGCTGTCTGTGAAATCAATCCTGGCACACTTTAGCCCACTATAGTGTCGTTTTATTGTGATGTCTGAATACTTAAAGAGAAACATGAAGAACAAAAACCAGATCCATCTATTCTGTTGTTTCCCTAAAGACTCCAGACTCCATGTTTGTTATCAGGCTGTTCTAACCTGTTTCATGCCGCCGTTACATGGAGATATTTCACATCTATCTGGAAAACCTCCCATAGAGGGTGATTGGATGAACATTCTGATGGGCCAATCAGAGAGAAAAGACTGAATGAGGCTGTAGCATGCACAGCTCCAGCGCTAACCTGAGCTCTACAGACTAACGCTGCTGCAGCGTGTCAGCGTTGGAGCTTTCCTGTGGCTAAGATTCATGCTGAGTCCTATCAGGGGACGTGCAAAAACACTTCTTCTGCTAAGAAGAGATTTCTGTTTGGCTTTTTGCTCGTTTGAATAAAATCATGTAGTCAAGGTCAGATTAAACGCAGGCTGCACTGTGCCAGATTATGCACTGAAAATCTCGTTCCATCACGGCTGACAGTCTGGCCACACAAGTCTGATCCTGGTCGATAGAAGAAGAGCAGCGCTCATAAAAGAAAACAACAAACAGTCATAAACTGTATTGTTGATCATGGATAGCACCTCTGGGTGTATCAGGAGGAGAGCACTATGGACGGGCTCTCCTTCTGATAGAACTGAAAGTATGACTGTCTCAACACAGAGATGTCAAAGTTCACCACAGCAGGGGCTGAATTCTGAATCTGTGTCCAACCTGAGGGCCGACCAAGGCCAACATTTAACCATAAACTGTCATCATTTTCACCAGCAATGAATTATGGGAGAAAAAACCTTAGCACTGATGATAAATGATTTTGAGATTTTAAAAAGTAAAAATGCTAAGTTTAAAGGTTCAAAATCTGAGATAAAAATTCAAACTTATTAGCTCAAAAGGCATTTAAAGTCAAATCATGAATTTAAAAGGCAAATATATAATAAAAAAATTAAATCATGATTTTAATGGTCAAAACGTGAAATAAAAATCTGAAATCATGAGTTTTTAAGGTCAAAATATGAGATAAACTTCAAAATCATTGGTAAAAAATGTCAAAAGCTGAGAAAAAATGTAAATTTGAGTTTTACAGGTTAAAATATTACATAAAATTTAAAATTGAGGGTACAAAAGGCCAGATTATGAGATAAAAGTCAAAGTAAGGAGCCAAAAAGGTCAAAACATGAGAAAAATAAATCAAAATTGTGAGTTTAAAGGTCAAAATATTATTATTTAAAAATTCAAAATTGAGGATCTAGCCTATGGCTAGCTTATAAATAAAAAAAATAAATAAAAAATCTGAAAAGGTAAAAAATAAGATAAAAAGTCAAAAATTTAAATAAAAAGGTCAAAATATGAAATAAAACCCCAAAACCATAACTTTGCGTGATAACTGAGATGTGAAATTAAGAACGTGAAATGAAAACAGAAATTTTTTTTCCCATATTCCTGACTTTTTAACCAATTTTTTCCCTTTTTTTAACTTTTTCTTATTTTTATAACAGAACAAGGACATTTTAAATCATTAGGGTTAGGTTTTCATTTTTATATTGGAGGAAATCTGCAGACCAGTGGGCCTGTTATAATAAAAATATTTGACTTGGCAGGCCGGGGAAAAACTGGCCCTGGCGGCTTGAGTTTGACACCCCTGTCTTAACATAAATAAAATTACACATTAGATCAGAACTTCCCAACTGTCTTTCCTGACAGAGAACCGCTGCATTGGATCTCTGGAGGGAGAAGAGTAGGGAGTCACTCTGGTAATGACGATGCAAAGATGAGGAGCTAATGCTTTCCTATCAGTGGACCTCAGGGCTCACGTCAGGTCAGAGTGTCAAACTAGACAAGAAGTCAGAAAAATCCGATGCACTAGTCTTGTTGAATTGTGTTCGTGTAGCAATTGAGTCTCATAACAAGAGCTTTGGTTGTTCCTGACGCCCCTAATCGGCTCCATGTTTGGCGATGCAGTCGGGTCAAAGTCAGGCTGAATTTGTGTCACCTGAGCCGGCTTGAAACTGCCGAGTTTCTACAGCTACATCCAACCTAACCACGACCAATCATACACCGGCTTACAGTACAGCTGAACCCCACCTGGTCTTCGCACTTTTTAATAAAGAATGTGGTCCAGATCTGATAAGACTGCTGCAGCTACGTCTGAGCTGACTGCTACACTGCCAGCAGCCATTGCTATCAGTTTTTATTACAACTAAACCCCGCCTGTCGCTACTGCCTCGTTCTCCTCACAGATTGGTCAAAAAAGGGCGTAAATGTTGTGGATCTGATCGGATGGATTCACCTGATGACACACATGCAGGCTGGACAATCCATCTGTTTTTAAGATTTAGGCAGATCCATCCTGTAAGACGTAGAGCTGATACGCAGCTGAATGAACCCTCCTGACTGTGAAACTTTTGATTTAGTGATAAAAAAACAGATCAAACAGAGTCAACATCGGCATTTTACAAACTGGGATATCAAACATCTTTGAGATATCAAACACATTCCAACCTAAGTCATAAAAAAGCTGCTTCTGGTGAGTATTTACCACCGAAAGGAGATGAAAACTAATTTTTCTACTCCTGTCCATATTCACCGAGTTATGTGCCAAATTATTTCTCGGCTCTGAGCTGTTGCTAGGCGACCAGCGGATGCTCCAGGAAGTTAGTGCCCCGGCCAAGAAGAGTTTCAGCACGCAACGCCCCCATAAAGCCACAGTTTATTTTTATACTTTATTATTCTCAGATAACATCAACAACTCTCTCCTCTGCTGGATTGGAAACTCAGACTACTGTATGGATTTCTGACCTCTCATTGGCTGTTTGTGTTTTTATGACCTCTCATTGGCTGCTTGTGTTTTTCTGACCCCTCATTGGCTGCTTGTGTTGTCCCACAAAGATCTGTGAGAGTCTCTCAGGGTCCCAGAAAATCTCGTCTCCAGACTTTAATGAAAATCTTGGTCATTAACAAACAAATATTGTCAGACGTAGAGACAACAGTGAACTTCTCTGCCTTCCTCTCAGGCGTTTGGCCAGATATGTAAATGAGGGCCCGACCCCGGCTTCCCGTTACTGTGGGACTGAATGTGCTGCAGAGAAGTTGCATGTTCCGCTTATTGTTGCGTAACAGATGGAGAGGGAGGGGTGCAGAGGTCAGGAAGGAGTCGTCTTTAAAGGGAGGTGGACCGGAGGGAGTTAAACATCCTCATGCTGGAGTGGTCTGAAGGTTTTTACTCCTTTATATTTAGTGGCACTTTAATGCATTATTTTAAGGTGGTTTTCTCCACACTGTTAACAATCTGATATACAGCACTGCTCAGAACTTTGAGGCATATTTGGACCAAAAATAGAGGGTAAAGTAAGGCGTGTCATGGCGATAAAGCCCATCTGAGGGTACCATCGGGTGGGAAGGGGCCCGGTCAAGATCTGGATGTCCCTGCATACTACCAGGGGCATGGAAAAATAATCTACTAAAATAAGAAGTCTACAGCTTTAGGGTGAACGGGTGAATGTGGCGAGTAAGCACAGCCTAGGGTAGTGGTACAAGGGCTGCAGGAGCATCGGGCCCAATGATGACCCGTAGCGCCCCGCATGCTTTAAACATGCACAGGACTGTTTATGCACTGCAGTATGAAAATAGGAACTTTACATAGGCTTAAAGGTACGATACGTACCATCTTTGCACTGAATTTTCTGCATTTAAAGAATGACCACTCCGACAGTATGTTAAATATTTTGAGCACTTACATTATCTGACTTATTTCCAGCTGTTTTCAAAGTTCGAGAATTTATTTTATTTTAATTTTATTTACGGTTTTATGGTCTGTGTGCCAGGATTTTTTAGAGGGCAACTACCACCCATGTTGTCTAATGCCCATAGGCATTCTGGGAAATTAAGGAATGATTGTCAAATAATTGGAGTACAATTACAAAAAATAGTCAAAGTGATTTAGTTCTTTTCTCTTAAATAAAAAATGTGATATGATAACTCAGAAAAACAGCTGCAATAGATATTTTGGATTTTTTACTGTTCAGTCTTACAGTGGAGTATAGGTGAGTGGTTTTTATAACATTAGTTTTTTACTCAACAATCACATCAGGATTGCATCGCTTGTTTACATAAAATAATTCCTCATTTATTGCAAGAAATTCAAACTTTTGCTATATGTTTATTGCAGAAGCTCTCAGATTGAATTTTTTTTTAAAATGCGATTTTATTGCATATATAAAGATGCACTATATCCCTTTTATTAGTGTTTCCTAAAATCATAAATGAGCATTTTTACTGCAAAAGTTTATTTCAGATCACATGACAGGCTCTAATGTTTTTGTTGGAATTCAAAGAGCTTTATTGACAGTTTTTTTAAATCACAGAAGTCATTAAAAAAACAGGTGTATTTCAGAATAAATCCTTAGAATAGTTTCATTATGTATTTAAAGAGCGTGTCAGACTAACTCTGAGTACAGGAAGGCTTTCTTTGCATTTCAACTAAAATCGCAAAGATGAAAATGAAGGATTCCTCATTTATATGTCTGACTTTGTATTTATTTGATAGTTATTTTTTAATTCTGTTATATGTGAAGGAGATTTTAGTCACCAACAGCTGATAAATAAACAACCTACAGTCCAATGCTGCCCCCCTGTGGTGATCCCTGGTAGAGCTAGTTTCCCTCTCAGCCACAGTAAAGCTGCCCCCTCTGCTGTGTGTTTATGAATGAATCCTCCTCATGTTGTCTTTATGTGTGATATTTTATATGTGTGTCGATGTGATGCTGATGTGTGTGTGTGTGTGTGTGTGTCATCAGGTAAACGGTCGAGGAGCCAAAGAGGCGGAGAGAGACTCCAAACTGTCCGTCAGTCCGTCTCCATCCAATGCCTCGTCTAACGCCTCGCTCACAACCCCGCCCACAAACACCCCACCTGAGGTACGTCTGTCACATGACCGCCTTTTTGCTTATGTAAGGCAGGGGTTCTCAACCTTTTCAGCCCGCAACCCCCAAAATAAAGGTGCCAGAGACCGGGGACCCCCAATGTACCTGAATGTGGCTGAACACAGCCATGCACAATCAAGAATAATCATGTGCAAGGCTGCCCAAGAGAGGGAATAATGGTAGAGATTTCTGGGGCCCATGTCAGCAAAATCATGGTCCATTGTAAGGTTAAGCTGTGATATCCATATCTTGTATTTATCCTGTATAACGGTGATCATCAACTGGCGGCCCGGGGGCCATATCAGGCCCCCCAAAGCTTCCTGTCCGGCCCCTGAAAGATCATTAAATTCAGAAAAGGAGGAAAAGAAGATGTTGTGGTTTTAAGAGTATCCTTTGGCTTTAAATGTCTGCAGCTGTTAAATCCATCCCACAAACAATTAATATAGAAATAGTTTTAGAATGACTTCACATTTGATCTGTGTTTACTGAAATGTACTTTTCAGTCACACTTATTATATAGTTTTAAAAAAGGGGTAAGGCTGGCAAAAGTGTTACAAAAATAATGGGTGATAAATGGTCAAATGTTTGTGGAGTGGCACAAAGGGACAAAAAATGGTGAAAAAAGTGATGAAAACAGGGGGCAAAAGTAATAAAAAATGGGTTATAAGTGTAAAAAAATAGTGTAAAAAATAATGAAAAATGGTTAAAAAATGGCAAAAATGGATACAAGTGGGTGAAACATACAGGAAAAGGGGTTAAGAGGGGTTAAAATTTTGCAAAAAATTGGTGAAAGCATAAAAAAGTTGCAAAAAGTATTAAAAATGGGTTAAAAGTGGCAAAAACAGCAGAAATAGCCTGGCAAAGTTGCAAGAGGGGTTAAAGAATGACAAAATGGGTGAAAAAAATTAGTGCAACAAATGAATGACAAGGGGTTAAAAAGTGGAAAATAGAAGAAAAGTGGCAAAAATTGATAAAAGAGTGGCAAAGAGGATAAAATATGTAGAAAAAGTGGTTTAAAATGGGCTGATGAATTTTTAAAAATGAGTTAAAGAGGCAAAAAGTATCAAAAATGGGTTAAAAGTGGCAAAAACAGCAGAAATAGCCTGGCAAAGTTGCAAGAGGGGTTAAAGAATGACAAAATGGGTGAAAAGTGGCAAACATTGATTGTAAAGTTGCAATAATTGTTGAAAAAATGTCATGAAAAGGGGTTTAAAGTGGCAAAAAAAGGATAAAAGGGTAGGTAAAACATGCAGGAAAAGAGGTTAAGAGGGGTTAAAATCTTGCAAAAATTTGTAAAAGATGAAAAAATTGGCAAAAAGTATCAAAAAGGGGTTAAAAGTTTCAAAAATGGGGGATAGATAGGGATAGATCTAACTGGTAATGACTAAAAGTGTCCCGTGTTTTGAAAGAAAATACAAATACTACTACAAAAATATTTCAATCAGACCTAAATATTTCTTTAATTCTTGTGTGTTTGAAAGTCCGGCCCCCAGAGTTTCTGTCAAGGATGAATCTGGCCCTTGTGCAGATGTACTTGATGACCCCTGCTGTATAATAATCACTCTTATCAAATAGCGCTGCAGTATATAGCCTTCTTAAAAATGTACATCCCTTTTCTTATAAACAGAATTACAATGGGTAAAAATATGGCAACCAAAAAAGGAGATGGAAAAGGTGGTGAAAAGGGATTTTAAATGAGCAGAAGACATGGTAAGAATTAGTTAAAAAGTTGCAAAAAATACCAAAAATGGGCATAAAAAGTGGTTAAAGGGGATTAAAAGGTTGCTGAAATAGGTTAAAAGTGGCAAAAATGGGTGGAAAAGTTGGTGAAATTGGATTCAAAATTGAGAAAAAGTGGTTAAAACTGGCAGAAAAGAGCTAACTGAGGCAAGGGGATGATGGTGTCCATAATGGGTCAACAGAGGCAAAATAGAAGTGGCAAAGACAGGCAAAAAAAAAGAGGTGGAAAGGGTTTAAATTTGACAAAAATGGGTTTAGATTGGCGTAAGAATGTTAAAATTGGCAAAAAAAAAAAAAGGTGAGGAAAGGTGATGAAAATGGGTTGCAATGTGGCTAATAATGTAAAAAGAAAAACTAGCTGGGGAAAAAAATTGTTTAAAATATTTATAAGGTAACTGGTGACCCCCTCTAAGTGTCTCGCGACCCCCAAAGGGGTCTCGACCCCGAGGTTCAGAACCACTGGTATAAGGAAAATGCATGATAAAAGAAATGTTTTTGGACTATTCCTGCCTTCAGGGGAAGAGGAGAGAATCAGAAACGGGGGGGGGGGGGCACAGGATGGACTTGTACCCGGGGCCGCCCCCATATGTGGGGGCCTAACCAAGCACCCCCATATCAAACCTTTAAACCCTTACTAATGTTTCTGTTCTTTGTCTTTGTTCCAGGGTTTGATCACAGACGCCATCCCCGCTCTGAACCTGTCGCTGCAGCAGGTCAAAGAGCTCGCTCATCAGAAACGCTCCAACAAGAGAGCTCCGCCCATGGACTGGACCAAGAAGAACGAGCTCTTCAGTAACCTATAGGACACCTCAGACCCCCTCCTCCTCACCTAGACACCCCCTCTCTCAATCACAATCACGGTTTATAGCCATCATACATCAGAAAGACGTTTTTATCGCCATGACACTAAAACAGCTGTTTGAATTTTGGACCAAATGAAGCCATTCTGTAAAATATAATCCTCTGAATATTACTCCCTGAGTTATTTTAACCCTGATATTTTACTGTTCATGTATAATGTGATACTAACAGAGATGTGTATGCCAATGACTGAGAACTGGACCATGTTTAATGTATGTTTGCAGATTTGTGTCCTTACTGTGGAAATGAAGAATCCGCTCCTTCTTTATCCCAAAAACTCAAACATGTCAAACAACAAGAGGACGAGCTAAACCAGCCTGACAATCATTTCATTACTTAGTTTGCCTCGTTGTTGTGGTTTTAAAGCCTTTAAATTCTCTTCAGGTCAGTTATTTCTTCTGCTGTAATGGTTAGATGTGTAAACAGACATCCAGAAGGACTGTTTTACCTGCTGTTATCTGGGATCATGATAAAAAATCCCTCACTACTTAAGGATAATAAATCAGACATTTAGATTTAAAGATGGCAGCATTAAGAGAACTGCAGGCATGGATGTTCTCTGCTTCAGTATGTCAGAGCCATTTCTTATATTTTAAAAACATTTATAATCCCTAAAACTCTCTCCTCTTTCTTAAAATCTCTCCCTGTTGGCTTTAACTGGAAATACCTGTGTATTTAAAGGATTCTCTTATATTGTATATATATCATACGGCATGTATATTTCTACTTTTGTCACCAAATTCTCCCTAAAATGAGTCCTGTGTGGCTTCAGTCCCTCCCTTTGTTACCCAAACATTTTTAAACACACTATCGTCTCTTAAATGTGAATTTTCTTTTATTATTACCAGTAATTTATACCGTCCTGACGCCGCCATTGTCCCGTCTTTGAATGGCTCTGGAGTTCCTCGATTATCATACAGAATATTTTTACTGCTCCTGTGAGATTTTTACACATTTCTATAAATGTCTTAAAAGTTTTATTGAGTATCTTTGAGATGATGTATTTCATAAAAGAACGTCTGCGCTTCTCTAGATTCGCTGCATTTGTCTGAGAATATCTGTGATGAGATTTTCAAAATAGATGAAGTATATGAAATGTTTTTTAGCTTGTGTAAGCTGTAAGAAGGAAGCGTTTTCTACACTGTAATAAAATCACCATGACTATATGAAGTGATGTTTGCATCTGTTATGATGTGAGCAGAGATTAGACCTCTGCTGGGGGTTTGAAGAGCATCAGTGGGATCAGTCTTCAGACAGAAGGAAGTTTTTTGTGTGTTATTACAGCATATTCTCCACAAGTTTAAAATAGGGTTGCACAATATTGGGTTTTTGCTGATGTCCAAAATGCCTGCATGTCCAAACACATTTTAGCTGCAACCAATTAGTTCGCTCTTTTTTAATCCCAAAAACACCAAATGTCTCCTGTCGGAGAGAGGCTAACTGAGGCTGAGCAGAGAGAGGTGTTGTTCATTTTGGGCTTCATTTAAAATGTTCGGGACTCACAGAGAGCCCCTTAGAGTGTGTGGCATACCTGACAGTACAGTTGTATATTTTGCAGATATTTAAAGGTCACATATTTTACCCCTTTAAGAAAAGTTTATATCGCTCTCAGAGGTCCCCAGAACATGCCTGTGAAGTTTGTTGCTGTAAAAACACTCCAGTATTGATTTCTGCATGTCTAAAACCCCCTCAGTTTCAGCCCTGCTCAGAACCAGCTGTTTCTGTGGCTTTAAATGTTACTGAGCTGTCTGACTCCGCCCCTGACTCCGCCTCTCACAGGAAATGGATGTGGCTTAATGGATGTGACTCTCCTGATCCTCCTCACAGCTCAGGATAGGAGGGCAGAACTTTCTTCCAAGTGTGAGGGCGAACCAAACATGGGGGCGGGGCTAACCCCCTACATGACATCATGAGGGGAAATCTGAAAAGGCTTGTTTCAGCACACATTTTCTGAAAGGTGGGGGGGGGGGCATGGGTGTCCCTATACATCCAATCCATGCCGGAAGTCCCAAGCGGAAGCTTCTTCTTGGTGTTGGACTCAGCTGCCAGCGTTTGTCAGTCTTTTTCGTGCCTAAGCCTAACCCTTGGTGCTGGATCTCAAATATATCACCTTCCCCACTGCCTTACCCTGAACCTAACCACTCAGGTTTAAATGCTGAGCCTCACCTTAGACGTACGGACTTCCGGTTGAGACTTCTGGTATGGATTAGATGTATGTCGGCCATCTTGTCCACAGCAAGGTACTCTTGCATATTTTTGCTAAAAAAGCCTGAAAAAAGTATATTTTGCATAATATGTGACCTGTGATGTAATCTCTTCACTGGCCAGCTGCCATTGTTTACAAGCTTGCAGTCACTTCAGCTGAACCACACCTGTAGTACCGCCTCTTTCCCCTTAAGTGATGCTGATTGGTCCAGTCATTATCTGACAGGGAAAAGGCAAATTAGTTTGTAGCTTTGAAAGATCCGCCTGTTAAAGGACATAATAAAATCTGGACCAACCATTCACTTCTCAGGGTTTCAGGACAGAGCCTTGTTCACATCTATGGATGTTTGTCACAGTATGACAGTAAAGTTAATGGGTGTGATTTATTCACACCTGCCATCCCTCTGAAATTCATCCATCCAGGATGTTCTCGTGAACACAGTACTCTGAGTACACTTTGAAGAGTTTTCTTCACACTTTCAGGTTTGGGGTTCATGTTGTTGATTTTGCTGGCCAACCTCAGTGGACAAATATGAAGTCAGGTCAGCTGTTCCAGTGCTTGTGCACCAGTGCTTCCTGGGTTTTGATGATTCTGCTGTTTGTGTCCAATAGTTATCAGTGACATCCTTCCACCTTTGCCCTTGGTAGTCTGAAGAACCTCACCATCCATTTTCACCCTTAACTTGCTGTCAGATTCAGTTACTGTCATATTTTCAGCTCCTCCTGGCCGTCTTAAGTCTGTGCTGATATTTTTATTTTCCTGGACTCTCACAGAAGAGGATCGTCATGGTCTCCTCTTCTGCCCTCCAACATGTCACTCCGTCTCCGGCAGCTGTCTCCGTCTAATGACCCCGACCTTTCTGCTCCTTCCAGCCCTGCCGTCATTATCACAGCTCGCTGTCACACACATCCATGTGCTCACTCTGCACCTTGCAGCTTCATTAACATAACTGGGCTGGGAAATGGGCTGAAAGGGTGTCTGAGTACAGAAAGACCATAATAGCAGTCATTAATATCAGTCATATAAGAATCATAAGAATGGGCTGCAAACGAATCCAGCGTGGCAGTGTGATTAAAAGAATAATTATCATAAAGCTGCCTTTTCTAATAATGTTTAACACATTTATAATGCACATAATCAACACTGATATTATGTTAATATTTGACCATGTGATTCAAACTCCAACATGATGATAGCGTCTCCATTCTTGTGAATAATGAATGATTACGTTCAGTACTGACCTAATAGTCCCTGAACTGTGGCTTCATGTCAGAGTAAGACCAGAATTACTCTGAATTATTATTAATGTTATTTTATTAACAAGCAAAGAAATTATACTATAGATTTAAACTCAAATAAACAATCCAAATATATTGTAATCTGCCTCAACACCACAGCAGCTAACATAGAGAAGGCCTAGATACTCAGTATTAGGTAATTATTCTGTACATTACAGCCATACCACAGTGACTGCTCAAATGCAAAATATTGTCAACTTATCTGTTCACTTTAAACTATGATCAGATGGTTGCTAGATATTTTTTAACAGATTCATTTTCCTTCCATTCATCTGTTTAACTTTATGCAGATATTCTGTTAGGTTTCAAATGAAAAGCAAAAAATATAAATTTTGACTTCACTGTGTGTAAAATAATATTTTTTCTCAACATAAGATATGTTTCATGGCACTACAAAATGCTTATAAGCCCATATTCACCACTTAGTAGAAAAAATATGAAAGTTTAGCATTTCCAAAAAGATTTGATGTAATTTAAAAAAAAAGTTGTGGGATCAAAAAAATCATAACTATGAGATAAAAAGTCAAAAATATGGGAAACTTAGTCATAACTGTGAGTAAAGTCCTATTTATGAGATATAGTAGGTAGCTTGTTGTATATAAGTCAAAATTATGAGCTTTAATAAATCCTAATCATGAGAAAAAAGTCCAAATGTTGGTATAGTTAGTCATAATTATGGGATAGTAGGGCATAAGTATGAGGAAAAAATAATTATGAGACAAAGTATGCCGTAAGTGTAAGATAAAAAAATCGAAATTTTGAGATAAAAGCCCAAAAGCTGAGGAGGTAAGTCATAATAATGAGTTAAAGTTTTAAAATTATGAGAAGGTAAGTTATAATTGTGGGATACACTTTATTATATGGACCCAATATCTCATAATTTTCGCTTTTTATCTCATGCTTTTGATTTAAGATGTTTTTAATTACCTGAATTTCATTTACTAAATTTTATTTTTTGTATTTTTTGTTTTTTTTTTAATGTGGGGTATATATATATATATATATATATATATATATATATATATATATATATATATATATATATAAGGTTGTATACATTTCCATTTCTGTCAATATTTTTCAAAGACCATATTTTTTGTTTCAGCAATCAGCTGATCTAAATTTATTTTTTTCATAATGCTCTACTGAAATGATGGACCTTTAAACTTGGCTGCTCCTTCAGCTATTTGATTGGTTGGTTGTGTCATTTGACGCTTATTTGCGTGCTACGTCATACGTAAATAAATCTAGAACTTTCTCCTGAGCTGCAGCTAGCGAAGGTAAATTATGAGATCCTGGAAATGTGAGCTATCGTTAAGAACGAGCAGACATTTTTAATCGCTAAAGAAACGAAAGTAGAAGCTCATGTCGTTTGCAGCACTTCTCTCTTTACTGTTTTGTCCACACAGAGGAGTAATTCCGGCTGAAAGCATGCTGATTGCTAACGCTGTTGAATAATGGAGGAAGAAGAAGAAGAAGAGGACCGTCGAAATGGAGCTGATTTATTCTGTAAGTGAACTTTATCTACTAAAAGCAAGCTGCCTCTGTTTATGCTGTTAGTCGGGTTAGCAGACTTTCAAGCTACAGCTCGCTAGCAGCTGCATGCTAGGTAGCTGAGTAAGATGGCGCTGTTTCCATGAAAGAGAGGAGGCCTCTGCTTCATCACATTCATCCTGGTGGTGTTACTGCCTTTTAGCTATAGCGGGGAATTTAATCACAGTTTTACAAGAGGGTCTGGAACATGTCCATGTCTTATTTCATAACATTTAATAGCGCTGTCACAGCGGGGAGAGGTGACATGGTGCAGTCACTGTTACTGTCCCATCTCTCTGTAGACATACTTTCCCGCCAACTTTAACACTCCTACAGTTATATATAAATCCTTCCGGTTTAATAAGGTCATTTGATTTATTTCATTCTTCAGTTTTTTTAAATCATGGGCAATATTTGAAAATTAGACAACAATCTGATATGACAATTTATTTATTTTTTAACCATTATTGTTCATTTTAAAAATGGTTGTAGTAGAAATTGCTTTTGCATTCATATATTATATATATATATTAAAACAGAGAGGGGAAGATTCCCCCACAAACTGAACATGTGACTCTGTTTCAAGGGCACACTCAGAATCAAAGAGGTCAAAGTTTGTGACTGATGGGTCTCATTATTGATATCTGATTCATACAAGCTGCTGTTAAGTGTGAACAAGAAGCTTGGAACATTTTCAGGGGCAGAGCTCCTGAAATGTTGTTGAGGATTTCAGAACAGCATGCGTTAAAACAGCTGAAGAGAGTCCTGGTTAGATACATATAAAACACATGTGTACAGCAGTAAAGCTGCATTGCATGCATCCTGAATAACCAAAGCCGCAACTTCAGGTGTACACGCCTTATGATTAAATGTCAAATTTTATGCAGAAATAAACATCTACAGCAGGTTGGGCAGGAACATTATGGTCAGAATAGTTCATGTCTTTATGGACATAAACTGTAAAGGGTTGAATTTGTTTATAAGCTGTGGACTTTGGTTTTGAGAAGGACAGGAATTGTGCATTTTTAGTAGTATGACAGATAGGGGTGTGGACTCTTATCTCACAAGATGAGACAATTTTACCCTATATTTTAAAACTCTGATAGCAGAATATATGACTTTAATTTTTTTCTTAAGCCCTTGATGCCTGAAAACACAAATAATAGCCAGAAAATTCTTTTTTTTGGAACTGAAATGTTCATTTAACTTTCTACTGAAATTTTAATAGATCCAAATTTCCATGAAATTTAATATTTATATTTTTAGTATCTAATTTCATTCATTAGGTGTTTTTGGGAACTGATAATCCACTTGAGGGCATTTTTATCATTTATCAGATTGTATTCAGAAGTTTTTTTGAGTAATTTATTGCTCATATTGATTAGATAGAGGTATCATAAAAGTATGTATCAAATATACGACAAAGACTCCTTTTTGCCCTAGTACTGAGAAGGTTATGATATCTGGTTTTATTTGAATCATAAGCAAACATACAGTTCTTTAATGTAACAACCATAGCCTGGACTTTTTTACTGTTAACTCTAGAAAACAGGTTAAATGAGTTCTGCCGCTGTCATTCAGTTACCCATCCCTGATTTAAGAAAAGATGTCTGTACTTTAAATACGTTTACACTTCAGCCAGACATGAGTTCGTTTCACGTGCATTAGCACACTTTGAGCTGTGATAAAGACATGATGATATGACGGAGGATTGAAGATGGTGAGTGTGATAATTAGGATGATGAAGGGCAGGTGTGGTGCGCGTGTGCTGGACCTTCACAGCTTAGATGCAAACATGGCTGGCTGCTTAGCAACCATGTCTGCCAGGGGGTCCTTGTAAGGCCTGGATCTGGGGTGAGACAAGGGGTCGACAGAACTCTACCTTCAAATACAACAGCAGGCTAAAAATAGAGCAAGGGTTTGTGTGTGTATTAGTGTGTGTGTTAAAGACTGGAGAAGAAAACAGAGATTCGTGGAATAAGTGACAGTATGTGTACGGAGAAAGACAGAGGACAAGATGTATTAAAGTTATATGAGCTGCTGTCAAAGTAAAGTCTGACGCATTAAGAGAGCGGTGAGAGAAAGTCTTGATGTAACCTGAGCTTCTTTCTGTCTGTCTTCTCCGAGAAAGCTTCATCCCCTTCTGACTTACTTTGCTAATGCACACACTCTCTCACACACACCCCCCATCTCCTTTTATAAAAATACCCAAGGACAATCCTCCCTATTAATAGGAAGTGTTGTCAACTGGCTCTGGAGAAATGGGACCTCCTGTTCAGCTAACTATTTTAGTGGTCCTTTGTAGCCATGACCCTTTACACCGTCAATTACATTCATTTTCCAGACAAATAACAACCTGTTTTTATGTAAATCCACCAGATAAAGACCTCTCTGCTCCTAAATCTTAAAGGTTTCATCAGAAAAAAACAGATTAGACAATGAGAAACAACTTCTATGACAGAAAAAACAATGATTTATTCCAGCAGGTAACTGTATTATCTCCACACAAAGTGTTTTATTTCACCAGAAAGGCTGTGGGTACCATTCAGGTTTTTATTTTTTGCTCTAGTGCCCATCTCAGGCTCCCACGGAGAATTGTTCTGGGCAGGAGTGATGGTCTCAGTGTTATATTATTTACTTGGCTCCTCTTTCAGCACCAGGCTCTTTTGGTTCCAGCTCTGGAGCGGTAATCGAGCTCCATGCATACTGTGGGTGATTTATAAGCCCAGGGGTCGCCATGCAGTACCTCCGCTCTCGGCTATCTCCCCTGACAGTTACAACCTGACAGCATGTACGCACACTGTGACACAAGGGGGATACAAGCCTCTTTGGTTGTTAACTACGTAGCCATACATCCTGAGACATATGTTTTGTTCATGAGCTCTTTGGTAACTTTTAAGAGTCAGCTGTAGCACAAAACTTCTTTTCCAAGTTTAGGTATAGACACATGAGAAAACAAGGCTACAGTATAAAGTAAAAGTCCTGACAGAAAAAATAATGAATTTACATTTACTTCATTATATTAAAAATGTAGCCCACCATAATGTACTTCAGATACTGATTTTTTTAAAAGTAGATATGATATTTGGGACAGCTTGTGCACAAAAATTCATGCCACTCCCGCCTAAGTCAGGCCCTAGATGGGCACCCCTGTGGAAAAGTCTGAATCTCTTCCCTCTTGTGCTACTTTGGCCTGAAGCAGGACTGCAGGCTTGGTCAACGAAGAGAGGAATTAGCAGGAAACACAGGGATACAACTTTTTCCTGACAACTTTTCATGGCTGTAAAAACCATCTTTCCAACATAGATGAGAAAAGCTGATCAAGAGTGCTAGTGGGCGAATGCTTGAATTTCAATTTCTTCACAATTTTGGCTTCCCAGTCATGAAAACAAGTTGATAGTGATCAAATGATTATGTGCCACTAGATGTTACACACATTCTGTCCATAGGTTTTGCCATGTGCCAAATGTTTCAGTGTTTATTGTGATGATTTGGCCATGGGAGTAATTTTTTTGTGTATTTATTTAGAGCAGTGATACTCAACGTGTGGCTCTGGAGCCACATATGGCTCTTTTATTTCTTAATTTTAAATATTATTCCCCAGAAAACCTTAGAAATGGGAAACTTTTTGCCCTTTTTTTCACCTTTTTCACCACTTTTCACCCATTTAAGCTACCTTTTGCCATTAAATACCACCTTTTTCCTACTTTTTTACCAATTTGGACAAATTTTTGCAACTTTGTACCACTTTTTTGCCACTTTTATCCCATTTTTGCCCCTTTTCACCTTTTTTCCTCCAAATTTTAAGCCATTTAAGCTGCCTTTTGTAATTAAATACCCCTTTTTTTAGTTTTTGACCATTTTAGCCACTTCTTGTTGCCACTTTTATCCCGTTTTTTGCCTTTTTCACCATTTCTTGCCGTTTTTCACCCATTTAAGCTACCTATTGCCATTAAATACCACTTGCTTCCTCTTTTTTGACCATTTTGTCACTTTTTTTTGCCACTATTTCCCATCTTTGCCCTTTTTCACCACTTTTCATCCATTTCAGCTAGCTTCTGCTCCGAAAAACAACTTTTTTCCTATTTTTTGTCCATTTTTGCAACTCTTCACTGCTTTTTGCCTGTTTTAGTCAGTTTTCACTCGGTTTATTGCCACATTTGGACCATTTTATGTCACCTATAAGTCATTTTTTTGTCACTTCTCACCCATTTTTGCTACTTTCTGCAGGGTATCCGCGGGGTCTTGAAAATTATTAAAAGGTGATGAATCAATTTTGGGAAAATTAAGACCCTTAAAAAGTATTAAAAAGTCTTATCACAACTTTATAAAGTCTTAAATTTTGAAAGTATTTTTTTCTGAATTAGCTGTCCAAGAGTTTGAGTTCCAAAAACATCGTAAAAGTGTGTGAATTTATTCATTTTTATTAAAAACAAAGCTGAACAGGTACATAAAAAACTAGGCTATTGTGGGTGCGTTTGTAAATTGTCTCTGAGAGCGCCAGAGCGAGCTATATCACTGATGTGAATGGTTACAGTGGCGGTAAGGTATCCTGCATACACCCTGTTCTGACCCCTTTTCAACTTTTCCTCCCCATTCTCACCCCTTTTCACCAATTTTTTTGCTTTTTGACCATTTTTTCTACCTTTAACTTATTGTTATTGTACTTCAAGCTGTTTTTGCTTCACCGCTTAGATTTTGGCGCTTTCAGAGGTATTTTTCAACAATTTGGCTCTTTGGTTGAGCAGGGTTGAGTCGCTCTGATTTATAATATACAAGTGTACTTCCACGTCCATGCTAGAAGCAGTCTTAACATGCACATGTGCTCTAGCTCCGCTTCCAGCGCACATCCACATTCTGGGACTTTTTCCAGCGTGAATGCAGGAGTGGACATTAAAGTGCATTTCTTCTTCATTATCAGAACTGTATGAGTTAAACCAAAATGTCGGTCTACTGTTTAACAAATACACCTTATGTTTTATTGAACAGTCCTGTATTCAGAACAAGCTGAAGTATTGAGGAGGAGGTCAGCGAGCTGGGTGACACTGAGCTGTGCTGGCCTTAATTACTGGAAATGCTGAGTATGAGGGGTTCATGTTCTGGAGGAGACTTTGGGTGATTGAACCCAAAACATGACAAGATACATCCCAGTACCATAAAAAAATGAAGAATTTCTCTGTCTTTGAAAACTTTTGGAAATATTTGAGATACCGTAGGACCTGAATTTTAAAGCATTACCAAGAAATGGTCACTTTTGAATTTGATATAGATATTTTGGCGCAGAAATGCTAGATATTGTGACTTTAACATGAGATATCAGATCTCAATCAGTGACTGTATGTTAGAGATGTATCAGCAGACTCCTTTTTCTCTCCTTCTCTCATGTGCACTAAAAATGATAATTATATTGATTAAAAAAGCCCCCAACATCTTTCTGAGTATAGGCTGTGTTGGAAACGCTGTATGTGATTTATATTTTACCCCCCAAAAATTAAACTACAGATATTTTCAGCTCTTTATAAAAAATACTTAACATTTCTGTAGGGACAATTAACACTCCCTCTTATCGATGATTACTGTGACGCTGTTTGAGAGTGTATTTTAGTGTGTGTAGGATGTGTGTGTTGCTCAAAGCCCAGGAATAGGGCTTGGGTTTGGACAGCACTTAAAGCTTAGCACCATTCCAGCTAAACACCTGTCACAAACACACACACACATTCAGAAAACTCTCACGCTGGATGCTCGCACACACACACACACACACCTGCCTGGGACATACCACACACTGTCTGTCTGACTGTCTGTCCGTCTCACACTCACACTTGAACACAGTGTGACATACTCAGAAATATTGACACTTGTGTCTACAAGGTCACATTTCTATACTCTCACATGGCTGCTGCTGCTCCACTTGTTTAGCTGATCACTGCTTTAAACAAACATGGATACCAGGCTGGGGTTGGAAGTGGCATTTGTGGTATATCTGGCTGATACATGTATGTACGTTATGAACCTGCAGCAGGAGCATTTTTTAATCCCCCACAGTAGAGTTGTTCTGATATGGAAATCTGGGGGGACTAATTTCAAATCTGGTTGAACACAGATGTGATTTTCCTCTACCATACTAGTTTAAAGTAAGGAAGACACTCCACTCCACTGCTTGAGTGAGCTTGACTCAGCCTCTCTTTGCACTGTAGACACTTGGTGTTTTTACAATAATAAAGGTGTGTATATATCAGTATTGGTAACTGCTAAAATGAGTATGGGAAAATATTGGCACAAATTTAATAGCGTGCATCCCAGTAAAAAAAGGTTGGTATTTATACTTGGGCAGCCATGAATACAGCTGACTGTTAAGTATGATCACTGTTTGGAAAACTCTGGATTGTTATTTATTCCTGGATTTATTAATATGACTTCTTATTTATCATACAAAGTACACTGGTTATGGAATAATGCTATCAGCTGCTTGAACATTGATTAAATAGAGTTAATATCAGAAAGAAAAACCTGTCCCTGATCAGAGATGATACCAGAGAGTGATAAACACTTGTTGCCACTGAACCTTTCTCTCTCTCTCTCTCCAATCCTTCATAGTGGTCTCCTTACATTTTGCTCAACAGTCATCCATCATCCTGTCATCACTGCTGTTTCACTGCTCTTTGCTCCTGGTCAATCCCAGCCTCGGCCCGCTCTCCGGCCCGTATATGGCGGGGCCATCCGGCATGGGAGCCACAGGGTTAAATATACACTGACGCTCTGAGAATGACAAACTCCTGCAACTAACCTGCCAGAGAGATGCGCCGTCCAACACAAACACAGTGGGAACATTTACTTATTGTCTCATTAGCGTAAGTATTTTTCTGCAGAGTTCTCATGAGAAAGTGCATCGTTTATGGGCGTATTCACAATCACCAGAACTGTCACTGTGACATTACAGTTTATGTGCATTACACTGAAAAATGTTTTTATCCATAATTGTAATGCATTTCCTTCAATCTTCAAATATTTACAACATTTTACAATAATCCACCGATCTATCTTCCCCCACTTATTCGGTGCCAGGTTGCAGTCAGGCCAGAATATGTGGATTTGGCACTTCACTGTGTCAGTTGTGACCCTGCACTGCTCCAGCCTCCTCATGGCGATTGTCCAGGCCTGCTCCAGGTCTGTGCCCCTGCCCCATCCCTCCAGGTATCTTCCCATGCGAGAATCCTCCTCCAGAGAAGTCACGTTTCAGGCGCCTCAGACTGGGCCCAGACAGTTGAGAAATGACCACAGCACCACCATAACTGTTCAGCCTGCAATGTGCTGCGCACAGAGGGCTTTGCCTCACTGCCTTTATATTGCACACAGCACATGTAACTGCTGCAGCCTTTAGGAGTACTCTGCTACGCAGGTCTTTGATCATAGGCGTCCTCTTGCAATGCATTTTAAGTAACCTGGCACACCAGATGGATTTGTTTCACACATAAATCTGGAAAACCTTCAACAGATGTTGTTTGGGAAAGGGCGGAGCCTTTGAAAAAAATAGGAGGGTGATTAGATGAACGTTCTGTCTGTCACATGTTAATGGGCCAATCATGCTTGCATACATCACGACTCTGCCGCACCCGAAAGCACTGCCCCTTGTCGCTGATTGGTCCTGTCACTTTCTAACTAGGCCCAAACGGTTCAGATGGGAGCTTTGCAAGATGGATTCACCAGTGAGAAACAAGGAAACAGGCGTATCCATCTGTTTTGCAAGGTTACATTTTAAGAGCATAAAGGTGCAGATCCTGCACCCTGTGGATCTGGAGGCAAGGGACATCAACTCCTTTTCAGCTGTGTTAGCAACTGCCACAGTGGCAACACAATATTCAATTTGACCCTGATATCCCTCTACCCAGCAATATGTTCCCCCACCCTCCAGGGGATCCCAAGGTGTTCCCAGGATAAAAAAAAAAAGATTCTGGAGCTATCATGGGGTCTCCCTCTCCTTTGGATCTGTCTGGAAGACCTCCACAGGGAGGCGACCACAAGATATCCTGATCCTCCTCAGATGACTCCTTTCAACGAGAACGAGCACCAGCTCTCTTCTAAGATCCCTCCAGATGTCTCAGCTCCTCACCCTTGTTGAGAAAACTCATTTCAGGCACTTGTTGAATCTGTGATCTCATTCTTTCATTATACAGAGCTCATGACTTTAGATGCAGGTTAGATAAAAGATGATCTATACCTCTGATGCTGCCCCAGTCCACCTATAGATTTCACGGTCCATTCTACCTTCACTCATGAACAAGACCCAGAGAAACTTGAACTCCTCTGACACTAGCACACCTAAAACTCAGCAGCACTACATTAAAACATTTTTTCTCCCAAACTTGACTGTGATGCCGAAGAAAAATGTAGGGATGCATGATACTGGATTTTTGCTGATATCCAATATGCCGATGGTACTGGGGCAATTATTGATGCCATAAGTGTGAGAGATTGCTACACCTCTGTAAAAAAATGATAGCACAAATATTAGAGACACGTTACAGTGTGTGCTTGTGAAGTGTTCTTGCGTTTGTGTTAGTTGGCTGTGCTTGGTTGGAAAGCCTGAGCAGATCTTCTAAACAGGAAGTGGCTCTTAATCAGTTTCTAGTTTCTCCTTGGACCAGAGTGAAAGAGAAGGGGGTCAATCTCAGTCTGAAAGTGACATAACAGAGCAACACGAGAGGCTGGAGCGTGTCCTCACTTCATGTTCTCAGAGACGCACTCACTTAAGAGAGTGGCCAGCCTTGGTTTACTTCCAGGGACAGTTTTCAAGGCACGTGGCAGCGAAGTGATGAAGTGGGAGCAGGAGAGGACAGGAATCACGAGCTGCTGAGGAGAGGGGAAGATGTCAGGCAGGGGATTGTTAGGATGGCTGCAGATTTAAGCGTAAATTCACACTTATGACCTGGGATTTAAGACTCAGTATGTTGAAGTGAATGGTATGACAACACTGACTTTTTGTTTAGATATCCTCAGTGACATTGTGCTAACATTTTTTATAATGTTAGGGTGTGACTGGACTATCACAGATCATGAAGAAATAGAATTTATCACCTATCTACAAAGCCTAGGAACAGTAGAATCATTCTAGTCCCTTCCTTTCTGACTTGTATAAAGCTGCTTCATGATTTTAAAAAATTTTAGGGTGGTTAGAACATTTATATATATGTGGAATCTGCATAAAGTTTGCAAAATTTTGGACAATATCAAGAGACAAATGTCATAAACTTGTCAGGTGATCAGACAGCATGGCAGAGGAAAATCTAATCTTGTTTTAATTGTTATAGCTGATACTATTCAGCTCTTTCCGTGTTTTACCAAGTTTTTAACGAACCTTTTCTTCCCCTCTTTCTAGGTTTACCTGTCAGGATAATGCAATCACTAGGAAAACTTTATGATATCAGAGTCATTTTGCAGAGGGATGATGTCCAGAGATCAATAATTATTTAAAACATGTCGTAGACAGTCTAATCAAAGATTTCAGTGCATGTATTTAGATGCATGCTGCAGGAGGTGACCTCAGTCTGCAGCACTTTCTCTTTTCCTACTACCATTACTGCTCCATGTCCATTAGTAATCATTTCTCTGATCACTGAAAGAACAAAAATCAAGATCATGTTAAAATAGAATGAGGCCACCCCTTTACTTCTTGTTATTTTTGGCCTTATAGTTGCAGTTTTTAAACTTTTTTAATTTCTCATCACTATTCTTTAATTCCCTTTTTTATTTGCTGTACAATTCTACTGTTGTGATTTTGGGGGGTTATGAATGTGTCTTGAATTTGTACCTTTTTCTTTAGAATTGTAGCCCCTCTGGGCAACTGTGCTGCATATGCCCAGTTAAACTGTAGCTGAAAGGTAGAGCTAAAATAGCTACCTGTGTTAACGTCATATTTATCAAACAGACATGAATAAGTAATCAGACTTTCTAGATAGTGAACTTTTTCTTCATCTGTATAATTCATAATCTGTTTGCATGGTCAGGTGTGCACACACGCGTTTCTGTGGTGCATGTAAACTCTGCACACTCATCTGCACCTTCATGTAACCTTCAAGCCTCAGTGTAGCTTCTAGAGGGCTCCTCGCCTGCAGGGTGTCACATTCTTAAACCTCCCTGAAAGAACACCGAAAATTCTGCCATTGTGTCATGACAGCCTGCCCACATGCCCACAGCTCTATTTATACCAGAGGAGCACAACTGCTGCTATAGGTACAGTTACAGTGAGGCACTTCAAACCCCAGCTGCCCTGCCTCAGCTAATAATACGAGGCAGTATATACGCACACGGACCCACCACAGCTCTCCCTGACGCTACTCTTGGCCCTCAGCGTCCTCCCTCAAAGTACTTCCTGTATCAATCACAGTGATGAGCAGCCACAGGCAGTCATGATGAGCCCACCGCCCACACTGAGCTGCCTGCCAACAAGCCCTCACACACACTTTCTGACAACCACACACACACACACACACAGTGTCATTACATCATGGCCGAGTCTGTCCCTGTCCCAGCTTCAAATCATTAAACACAAAACCATTTGAGAGACTGTGGGACATAATGGCAGTACGCTGGCTGTCAGAAGGACAAAAATGAAGGACAGCCATGACAGCATATTACGGCTGTTAAAAAAAATTTGAAAAGTAGAAAGGAGCTGTAAATGTATGAGTAGAAAACATGGAATATTTAAGCTTATAAAGTCCAACAATTGCACAAAAAATTACCGGCTATTGTGAGTTTAAGGGCGAAAATGTATAAGAAACAAACTCTGACACAGGCATGAAAAGCATCCAGAAAATAGCAGAGTTTGTTGTTTAAGGGATGTAAATGCTGGACTTGTGCTGATATCTGATGTGCCATATTCCCAAATTCAGTTTGCATATAAAAATATAGTTCAGATCTTAAACTTGAGTCCTTCAAACACACTCTCAAATTTAAGAAGTGAAGCTGAATAAAGTAAAAGACTCTGTTGGTCTGAAGGTCTGTTGATCCTGCCTAAAACTCCATAAAATATTTGACATACAGCCAATATTTACGGTTGATATAGTTTGGTATCTCAAGCTGATAAAACGCTTTTAAATATCCCCAGAAATGTTGACATATGTGGATATGATGATGAACTTTTTTAGCTAACAGATACCAATACTATGCAGATAGTATCATGAATTCATACGTGTGGCTATTCTTGAGAAAGTAAACAGTAAGACTACAGTACCTAAAATATTTGGCTGCCTTCCAATTAAAAAAATCTGAAGCTTTGAATGATTTTTATCAAAACCCCTAAAATATTCAAAGACATCAACTTGAATGATGGTAAACGAGGATAGAAATTTCACACTATTTTCTGATGTTTTGAAATCTAATATTTACCAGAGAAATGCTGGCATTAAAGTAGTTTGGTATTCAAAAAATGTGAGTCTAGGCCCATTGACTGGTGCCCTCATTGGTTCAAAACATCATGTAAACCAGTGTTACTCAGCCCTGCTCAACAAGAGAGCCAGAATGTTGAAAAATACATTTGCAAGAGCCACAATCTAAGTGGTGAAAAGTGGCAATTAAAATAAGTTAAAAGTGGCAAAAGCGGTCAAAAAGCAGCAAACACTGGGAGAAATGTGGTGAAAAAGGGCAGAATGTGGCAAAAATGGGTGGGAAGTGACCAAAAAATAAGTTAACCCTTTCCCTACTGAGTTTAAAATGGCAATTTGGGCATATTTAATTATTATGGCTGTAAGTCTCAAAGTTTTGGTCCCTTTTTTCCCAGGAGCACTTGAACTTGACTTTTCAACATCTGGTTAATGATTATTGCACATTATATGGAATTGTCAGCATTTTAAAAGAAGAACAATACAAAACTGTTTTTTTGCTATCAATCCCCACGTCATATGGTTGGAGTACCGTAATATGCCATATATGTGTGCATGCCCACAATTCTCAGCTTTCCAACACCGTTGGAATTTTTCTGATTGGACAAACTTTGACAGAGTTACGGTAATAATACTACGGACATATTAAACATAGCGTCGGCACTATGGCAGTAGGTAAAGGGTTAAAGCTGGCAAAAAATTGTCAAAAAGTGGCAAAAATCTGAAAAAGGTGGGAAAATCTGCAAAAAGTGGCTTTTAATTGCAAAAGGCAGCTTAAATGGGTGAGAACTGGCAAAAAATAGACAAAAAGGGGCAAACACTGGGGGAAAAGTAGCAAAAATAGGGAGAAAGGGGTATAAATGAGTGAGTTGTGGTAAAAAACAAAAAAGAGTTACAGGTGGCAAAAATGGGCTGAAAGTGGCAAAACAGTGGCAAAAAAAATGGGCAAAACTCATCAAAGAGTGGCAACATGGGAAATAGGAGGCATTTAATTTCAAAAGGCAGCTTAAATGAGCAAAAAGTGGCCTAAAAGGCAAAAAAGGGGCAAATAATTGGAAAAAGCAGGATAAAAGTGTCAAAAAGAAGTGGGAAAATGGGAATAATATTTCAAATTAAGACATAAAAGAGCCACAAATCATCACAAAAGAGCCACGCGTTAAACATCACTGATGTAAATCAATGACCACAGCTTGGATTCAGGGCAGATATATTTAAAGAAATGTTACCTTTGGATTTTATAAGAGGACCTAGATGTAGTGGTCTTTAACACTTGGGAGGTATACATCTGAATCATGAACAGTGTGAAATGAGATTAAAAGACTGGAGAGCAGTAGGTATGTAGTAGAGGACGTCCTGGTTCAGGATTACAGTGTCCTCTCCTCTCCTGTGTGTGATATATCCCTGGACTTAAATACCCTTAAGTCAATAATCACAACAGGAAACATGACATGACAACCATCTGTGAGTGAGAGCACCTTGAAAAAAGAGATAAACCAAAACAAATCATTTTAATAAAGCAGGAGGAGTGATATCTGAGAATCAGTGTCCAAACTAGCGAACTGTGCGCAACAAGAAGTTTTGAGATTAAGTGTATGCATTTGTGTGTGTGTCTGTGTTATTGTGTGGTACAGCAGCATTATCACTGCTGTGTTTTATTAGCATTAGAGCGTGATGCTTAGGATGAGCTGCTGTAACCTGATCCCAAAGAGAGATTGAGCTAAATGTCAGTGAGCCACCTTGAGCTTTTCACTGCTGCAGCCGGTACACAACAGCTCCACGGGCAGCACAGGAAACAGTCCACAGCTGAGCATCACAGAAAGACATGAACTAGAGACAAACATTTAGATGGAGATGAAACAAGACGGCAGGTGGAGAGAGTTATACTAAAATAGGAGCAAAGACTGGCGATAAAGGAGGATGTTATGATGACAATGACTGGTCAGATTTCCAGACTTTGGAGGTTGGAGGTTATTTCATTCATGGAAAGATAGGACAATGGATAGAATCAGAAACGAGAGGGGGGGGGGGAGAGGAAAGAGATGTGGGAAATGAGCCCCAGGCCAGATTTGAACCTGGGCTGCCTACTTTGAGGATGTCAGCCACTGTATATGAAGTGTTCAGACATAACCACTAGACCACCAGCCCTTGGGTGGTCTTATTTAGGATTGTAGTCCCCTACTTATTGACTCTCAGGATGCAAGCATGCTTTAGGTCAGTGATACTCAATGGGTCGCTCTTAAGCCACATGTGACTGTTTTGTGATGATTTGTGGCTTTTTATGTCTTAATTTAAAATATTATTCTTTTAAACTTTGACCTCAGAAATTTATCATTGCAAGTTACATCAACAGTTTGTTTCCCACACTTATACAGTAGGTTTTAGTGGTTTTGCTTTTAGCCTGTTTTTACCACTCCTTTTAGCCACTTTTTTGACCATTTTTTGCCACTTTTATCCCATTTTGCCCTTCTTCATCAGTTTTAGCCACTTTCATCCTGCTTCTTTGCATTTTTCGACCATTTCAATTGCCTTTTGCCATTAAATGCCACTTTTCCAACCTTTTTACAGCCTTTTTGCCCACTTTAGTCAATTTTCACTCATTTTTTGCAACTTTTTGGAAACCTGTAACTCAATTTTTTGTGACCTTGCACCTATTTTTGCCACTTTTCACCCAGTTTTCTCCAATATATGTCTATTTTGCCCCTTTCCCCCCTATTTTGCCACTTTTAATCCATTTCTGCTACTTTTAGCCCATTTTTACCACTTCTCTCAGCCACTTTTCAACTATTTTTTGCCACTTTTATCCCATTTTTGCCCTTTTACATCAGTTTTAGCCACTTTTATCCTACTTCTTTGCAATTTTTTTTACCAATTTCAGCTGCCTTTTGCCATTAAATGCTATTTTTTCACCATTTTTACCACCTTTTACAGCTTTTTTGCCCATTTTAGTCACTTTTCACCTCTTAGATTGTGGCTCTTGCGATGGCATTTTTCAACAATTTGGCTCTTTGGTTGAGCAGGGTTGAGTAACACTGCTTTAGGCGTATGTTGGAATAGTCTGTTAAGCCACCTGATGGCTGTCAGCTGTTGACATCAGTGGAAATGTTGGTTTTGACCAAAAGCAAGCAAGTTTTTTTAAAAATGAAATGACATTACAAATAGAATCCACAAGAGCACTCCAAGCAATTCCCATAAGTCTATGTTTAAGGCACTCACATAAACGTACTTATGTGTTAGTTCTGTTATCACATAAGGGGATCTGCATGTGTGGTGGCTTGCTGATGACAGATCCTTTACTACAGGAGCAGGACAGCATCAGCAACAAGCGGCTGCTCTGTGAATTTACTGGTAAAATATACCAGTGGGATTCTGACTTCCTCCCAGTTGATTTTGGGGTGAGGCAGGGGTGCATCTTAGCTCCTACACTTTCCAGTACCTGTACGGACTGGATAGAGCAGGTAACAGGTGTAGTGAACTGTGGTGTGTTGCTGATGATGACCAGATCACTGATCTCTGGATTACCAATCTTTGCGGATGATGCTGTGGCCCCTGTGGGCTCTGAGCTAGCTCAGTGAGGAGCCTGGGATTGTGCATATCCTGGGCCAAAACAAAGACGCAGGCATTCTGGGTCGTTTTGGAGGCTGCCGTCAAATCTGTGGGGGGAGTTGTGGAGTTCATCTATCTTGTGAGTATCATTCATTCAGAGTAGTTTCCCTGTCATGTTCTCATCAGTGTCCCCTACCTCTCATTCACAAAGCCTTCATGCCCCCCTCCCATTGTCCTGACCATGCATTCTCTCTTTTGCACATCTTATTTCCAGCTTGCCAGGCAGCAAACCCCTCTGCAGTTGTTGCCCTCTACCCCTGCACCCCCCTCCCATCCTATTCTTTACCACAGGGCCACCCCTGCCCACCTATTTGTGTCGACCTCAGCCAATGAGAGGTGAGTGCATGGTGGGCAAGCACCAATGAGGCTGCTTTTTCATGTGTATAAAACTTTTCAGGACAGTTTGCCGGGTTGCACTTTCTGTCAGTCCAGGGCTCTGAGAGGAGAGCACCAGCCCAGAGAGAGAGAGAGAGAGAGAGAGAGAGAGAGGGGGTAGAGAGAGAGCAAGTGTGAACGCAGGGGGTTGCCAGTTTTTAATCCCAATCCCACACTTCCAGAAAGTGGTGGGTGATCACACATTCATTTGTTTTTTTTTATTTTTAGAGTGAGGCAGCCCAGACTGATGTGAATGTTTGTGTTTCTGTCCTGAAGCCTCTCCGTTTCAGCCAAGATGGAGAACGCACACACCAAAGAGTCGCCCGATGTCCTGTCCTACTTTGGCGTCACCGAAGACAGCGGCCTCTCACCTGAGCAGGTTAAGAAGAACCTGGACAAGTACGGCTTCAACGGTGAGGGAGAGATGGATGGATGGATAAATGGATGGATAGTCTGCCTTCCAGTGTGTCACTGATCTTTTGTGGCTGTGTCTGACTTTACTAATCGTCTCACAATGAGCAAATTTGTAAAAATCCTATTTAACACTTATTTAATATTTCATCCCAAAGGCATAGTAAGTTGTTACATCACATATTTAGTGTAATATAAGAGCGTTTCATAAATTTACTCAGGCAAAATAAATTGTATTTTAAAATAGAAAAAACATAACTTCAGGCTAAAAGCATAACCATAACTAATCATCTTGTCTGCTCTGTTAGCATCACTTCTTGCTGCTGTTCTTCTGACGTTTTTGTACAAAGATGCTTGCATCCCAAAGGCAGAGCGCCATATTAGTCCTAAAACTACATGCAAAGTCCATGCAAATTGCAATTTTTAAGCATTTCTCTTGCATGTCAGTTATATTAAAAATTCAGCCTTAGGAGGAAATGTGTGCATGTCTTACAAATGTATAGCAGCAATGACAGCGTTCTTACATCCTTACATTGATTCTTCAAAGGTAGCTGAATGCACAGATAGATTGGTGAAGGACATGATCTAATAGTGCATTAGAGAATAAAATGACACAAAAGTAAAATAATGTTTAGGGGACCACAGGATTCAACAATAAACGCAAAAGAACAGGCATATGAATATTTTGGATTAAATCAAGAAGTAGAGAAAATTAGAAATTAGAGAAAATCAGAGTCCTCTCTTTAAAGGTTGCTAACAGCGATTAAAACTCCTGCTAGCTGGCCCTCATTAACCTCAGTGTTCCTGTCACAATGTCTCTCTCTTTGCTAGCAGTTAGTATGTCGAGTCTAGACCAGTTTATTAATGGAAGAAGGTCTGACTCTGCTTCGCTAGTTCTGACATGTCCCCTTTAAGACTGTTTCTACTGGACCCCCTTGTTGACCTTGCTAACAAGTTAGCAAGAAGCTAACCAGTTGTTAGTTTACAGCTCTGTACATTTCTTAAATGTGCTACACTTTACTTTAGCCTACCCCCTAGCTTATAGTGATACCCAAAGACAAATGAAATGTTGCTATACCTTTATGCTGTTGGACCTCTGCGTCAAAGCCCAGTGTGGGGACTGTGGAGCATGCTCAGTACGCCTAGACCACTTTGTTTAATTAAGGTGCATACATGCATGATTAAATCAATCTGCAAACACATTTTCTATTTTTGTTGTGTGACTTTAAATAATGTAGACTTAGTCCTACTTTAATACTGCTAACTGCATGTAAACATACTAACTGTTTGAATTAACATCCTGTGATTGTTGCTACCAACGTCATCCTCTATGTTTTAGGATTGAGGGATAAATGAAAGCTTTATCAATGTAAAGGAAAAACTACCAAAACTTTTAATTGTGATTACAATTATTTAACCACTTCAGTGTTTTTAAAAACACAAAATGTACTTTTATCGTATTAACTATCTAAACCATTTTAAAGACAAGTTTTACCCAGACTTAGCTTTTCAGGGAAAACTCAAGGCAAAAAAACCCAAACTAAAGAAACGAAAATGACACCTTTGCCTCTTATACTTAAATGTTTGCTGTTAAATAAACTAACACCAGCCTGGCTCTGTTTGGTGTAGAGCATCTCAGCTGATAAATGGATGTGGACATTGGAAGGTAAATAGAGTAACAGGGTAATTAGGGAGACTGCAAAGGTCAGAAACCGTATTTTAAAACTGTTTCTTTCTTTCTGGCCCACAGAGTTGCCAGCAGAGGAAGGTGAGTCCAAACACTTCATGCTTGATTCATTCATATCTCACAGTTCATCTCACGTCTGTGGCTCCAGCCTTTTATTGATCCCATTCTACTGGAGACCTTAATATGTTCTGGGATGACCCAGATGAAAAATATTGAACCTTAATACAACAAAAATATTTTAAAAATCCATGAAACACTACCCTACTAATGGTGTTGGATTTTTTTTATATGTATATAGCATTTATGCATTTAAAGTTTCACATCCAGCTCTCTGTTATGTTAATCGGCTCAAAGACATGCACGGTAATGTGACAGCCTCAGCTGTGCAAACTGGCTGCCAATGCCTTTCCTAGCCAAACCTTTGCAGGTTATCAGTCCTGCATGAATTTTACATGTTGACAGTTTAATGGAGAATTAAAATAAACTAAATATGTAAGTTGTAAAAAGGAGGTCACACAAGCTTAATGTATTTATACATCCTGTCTGTGATATGTCGTATTTTCTTTACAGGAAAGACTATCTGGGAGTTGGTGGTGGAACAGTTCGAGGACCTGTTGGTCAGAATCTTGCTGCTGGCTGCCTGCATCTCTTTTGTGAGTTTCCTTGTTTGTTTTTAACATGATGCACTGCATTATTGTTTATTATTTCCACCACTGCAGGTTAGGGTTAGTGCTGCAATCTGACAGAGAAAAGAAAAACAATGTTGTTCAATTTACTATTTTACACTTGCTTGCGTGAACAGTCCCAAAAACTGAGTTTATTCAAAACAATAAAACCAAATTTGTGATGATTAGAGATTGCCTTTATAATGTTAAGGCTCTGTGCTGATTGGCAGAGATTCACCTACACTTTGTTAAGATTAATTTAGGTTACCAGACACACCAGACAGATGTAGTTCAGGGATATTCTTCACACCCATCTGGGCAGCACTACATAGATGATGTTCGGGAAAGGCAATGGGCCAATCAAAGCAACAAAGCATATGAATAGGGGGCATGATGGGAGCTTCACAGACAGTTGTGGTCATATCAATCCAAGATTCTTCACTAGCAGTGGAGCCACTTGCTAAATCAGTCTCTTGCTGAAGCTGGTCAGGAGAAGAGCAAAAACACGTTTCCCACCAAGAAAAGCTTTCAGTGTGTTTTTTTGCTCTTCTTTAAATAAAGAAATGTTTTCCAGTTCTGCTCAAACTGCTGCTGTAGCTGCATCCACGCTAATCCCTTCAACTAAAGCGCACATATGGCTATCGCCTCTTTCTCCTCAAATGACACTGATAGTCTGGTTACTCTGACAAGGAACAAGTGTTTTAGCTTTAAGCTTTGTGTGTAAGATTCTCTGAACATCGAGGAGGGAATCTGGCCAATCATATTTTCAGGGTCACATGCTTTATTTCTTCTAATGTGGTGTATTATTTAGCACTAGTTCATCCAAAATGTCTTTATTTTTTAAAAAAGAAACATTTAATTTTGATAATAAATGTCTGGTACCTCTTACACAAAAATTGTCTTTCAGATTATGGCAAATTAAAGGGCAGGCTCATAAACAGGGAGTCTCTACATACAAACAGAACAGCTGAAGTGAAACAAAAACAGAACATTTACTGATGGATCCTGCCGGGGCTCCTTTTCATTCTTATGTATGTGAGTGAAAGGAAAGAACCCCACCGCTGTACACCCATCTGGAGATCTGCATAGCTTCTGTACATTTCTGAAGAGTGTCTAAAAGTGAGGTTTCAGCGATTGTTTGGATGTATAGCGTATGCCTGCAGCTAAAACATGCAGCAGCGTTGACTCCACTAATGCTGGAACTGTAGTTAGAAATGACAAATTAATCAGGTGCCTCCCTTTGGAGATACTGTTCTTGACAAAAACTCATGTCTGTCTGATGAGGGCCAGTGGAGACGACTGCCTCTGAGCAGGAAAAATCCATCTCAGAGAACCTGACAGCGATGTTAGAACTGTGAGCTGCATCTGTCCTGACTCCTCACCTGTTTGTCTTTGTGATTACACTCACAGTTATTAAATTACACTTGGACCTGTGTCCTCACTCTCATTTACAGGAGGAATCCCCCTCCCCTCCCACTCCCTCCTCTCACTCTCTCCAAAACAGTTTTGTGGTGGAGAGTCGTGCCGCTCACATTGTCTTAATCCTCCATCTCTGCCCTCCGGCCTCCCCGCTCAGCTGTCGGGATGGCCTTAGAAGGCCTGATGGCTGCGTGTGTGAGTGTGGGAGCGTTTGTGTGTAAAATGGAGTAAAAACGATAAGAAAAAACAGACAGAGATGGGCTGTGTCTGTGTGTGCACATATGCATGTCAGGAGCTTTATTTTAAGAAAGTCTGGGTGCAGGATGAGAAACTGTATCCTTGGACGAAGGTCAGGGATGGAAGGAACGAGGACCAGCTAGCAGTAGCAGCAGGGTGGAGGTGGTGATGGGGGGTCGAGGATTGGGTTGCACAATGGCATTGTTTGTTACAATGACAAACGAGAGCAATAGATTCAGAGTCGTATACGGTTTCTAAAAGAGAGAACACTAAATACTGCAGATGCGTGCTCGTCCTATTCATACACACAGGAATGTCGTACTGCTGCGGCCTGCTGACAGCCTCTGACTCTCATTCTAGAGATCGATTGTGTCTTTGAAGAGAAGCAGGGCGAAGACAGACCAGAGAGAGTGAGCGCAGAGGCTATTTTTGGGAAAGGGTGAGAAAAGTCGTGAGATGAAAAGCAGGTGAATGGAAAACACAGTGATGATGAGAGAAAAGTTCAGAGCTGCAGGAGGAGGGATGAGGCTCCCCTCTGCTCGGCTTCGTGCTCCGCTGGCCTGCAGCTAATCTGTGTCAATGTCAACATGGAGCCTTTCCGAAACAGACCTGCGTTAGCAACCAGGGACCCCCTCTCACAGGCCCGCACACGTGTTCAACTATAGGTTTAAACCAGTCACATGGAGGGGAAAGACTTCTCCCATAGCATGACATAAGCAACAGCAAAGTGAAATGTCATTTGATCCACTAATGGTTGTCGTAAATAGCTCTTTGTCGTGACTATTTTATGTTTGTGTTTAATGCTGGACAGCAGTAAAAGATAAGACTCTCACCCAGAGCAACAGGTGCACAGCAAACGTAAAGACCTGCTGTACCGAGCCGAGACTCAAACTTTCACAGATCAGAGGTGGCAAAGTACATACAGTCATAACTAAAGAACAAAAAGAGACAACAGGTACAGAAACACTGTGATGAAATATAAATTCACTGATTCAACATATTTATGAAAAGGAAAGTGAAAGCTTGGACATTTTCTCGTCTTCTGTAAATGTTATTAGGTGTTTTCACATTTCAGAGTTCCACTGTCTTTACCCCGATGGACATTTTGACTGATAATGCATTGGTGTGATACTGTGCGCCTGTTTTGGCTGCAGAACAGCAAAAAGCATGGCACAAAGGGAGTTCTACATACACACACAATCAGATAGGCACAAAGAGTGCAATGCTCCCATGCTGGCTCAGCTGGAGTGTATGAAGAAACAAAAATTAGTCAAATTCTTCCTTTGGAAGGCACATCTGCCTCTGACAAGGGATGGTGGCCGTGCCAAAATGAGCGGAGGCATCTGCCCAATGATTGAAATGGTGAGGTTTAACTGTGCCAGAGTGTAAAGAGTAAAACACACTCAAAGTGTGTTTGCCAAGTCAGTGTGCTTCATTTGTGCTGCTGTGAAAACTGAAAACTCTGGTGGAGACCAAACAGTCATATCAAGATTTTCAGAGTGCTTTTCATCAGCATTCCTCATTGCTACGCCACAAAAAAAAGAATCCTGCTTTCATCTGTGGAATGTGCTTCATATTCAAGTAAATATCAAACAGAAGACATGCAGATAATGTAGAGATAGCAGCTGCAGACCTGAAAACTGCCCTCAAAAATGACGAGTCAGATCATTTTCTATCCAGCTATTGTCAGAACTCCCGGCCATTCTTGATTTTATTTGGCAAGTGAGAGAGAAGTGACCATGAGAAGTGCGGAGCTGTTCCAAAGACAAAAACAGCTGACGCCTGGTGTGTTTTTTCTGCCTTAGGCGCTGATCGCTCCACACACAGGACCACGCAGGCTCTGAAATGAAAGTAAGCGCTGCCAGCGCTAAAAAATCTAGCTATTGACACAGACCCTTAGTCAACCAGAGGAAGACCCGTTGGGGCCACAAATCTTTTTTTCCAAGCGTGACTTGGCCAAGAGGGCTCAGACTGGTGTGGTTAGTTTACACTCATTACAGAAAGCATTGTGCTTTTTGGATTAAACTGGCTACCATAAATTGCATAAGCTGTCTTGAGCCAGAAAGATGTCCTCTCTTTTCATCATTGATGAACATAAGTTAAAGATCACAGATTTATCAAATGGATCCTCATAAGTAATTTGGGCAGATGAGTAGGCCAGAATTCAGGAGAATTCACATGTGCCTTTTCCTTCAGCAACTCCACTTCATCAATCAAAATATTATTTGTGAGCCACGGTTGTGTCTTGTTTTCCATATGTATTGCATGCCCACATTGATGAATGTGTGCAATATAAAAAGCGATGAGCAGAGCTGATATCAATCCGTGTAGCTGTCTGTTTTGAAATTAGAAATTGACTTTGGAGCGGCCGCAACCAGGCAGGAGTCAGCTAGACTTTGTTACTTCTTGGATTTTCACTCAAGATATTCAGACCAGTTAGAGAGCATTTACCTCAGGCATCACACATTTTGGTCTGCTTGTTAATGAACCCATATGTTAAACTAATCCTGAAGTAATTGTGCAAAAATGTCACTTATTTGTCCTTGATTTAAACCAAAGAGAAGGAACGGTAAAGGTGTGAAAAATGCCCTGCTTATCTGTGTGTTCTTAATTTGCATTTCTATTGAAAAAAAATCACAATAACAATTTTGATGGTTTATTGGTAAAGATGCATCGATTGTGAATACTAGGGCTGACTCATGAAGATGCAGTGCACGTCGAACCGTTTGTCCTCTGCAGCTGATCAAATGGCATAAAAAGAGACTTGTATGCTCCAGTTTCTTCTGTGAGAGAGAATCTACTGAAGCATCTTTTGTTCGTTTCTGTTCCTTTCTGAGACCTCTGACCTCCACCTGTGGAGGGGCTAAAGAGCTCCCTTTTGCATTAATGTAAATAAATGTTGTTTGTTGTTCCTGTCTAAACATCAGAAGCCTCATGAAGCATCAGGTGTTTTATTTAAATGTACATTTTTCTCCACGTCTCTTAGGTGCTTGCCTGGTTTGAGGAAGGCGAGGAAACGGTCACCGCCTTTGTCGAGCCCTTCGTCATCCTCCTCATCCTCATTGCAAATGCCGTGGTTGGAGTCTGGCAGGTCAGTGAGCAAACAAACACTTGGAGGAACAATACAAGCACAAGGACACATACCTGGCTCTGAGAGCAGTCTTTTACACACACCTAAATAGCCTCTTATACTTGGAAACAGTCACACACTATAAATCACACACTGCCCGTGTCCTTTACACTGAGTATGCACACACTCCGCTCAGAGTTCAGGAGAATCCAGAACGAGCAGCCTGACGTCAGCAGGAGGTGAAAAGATGAAAAGTTAAGCTAATGGGGGAGGAGGGGGGAGGCGGACCCTCACCCATCCTGTCTTGAAGGCTCAACCTGCTGCTCTGCTTTGTTGCAATCCACAGTAAAAATACAGAGGGCTGATCAGGTTACCACAGGCCTGGGGGGGTGTTTTTGTATTTGTGTGCTGAGGGGGGGCTCATATCGACCCTGCAGCAGTCATTTGGAAACTATGCACAAGGATTCACACATGGGGGGCGAGCGGGAGTGAGGAGAGAGGGAGGGCGGCTGGCATAAGTCAGGCTTTACACTTTGAGGCGGTGGAGGGCAGCCTTGGAAGAAACCAGGGACTGAACGAAGCATCAGGCTGAGTGGCTTCTGTCATCAACCTGTCGATCAGCAGACACACAAGTACGCTGGGGTTTGTCCTCTGACTTTTTAGCACTTAAGCTGATGCCATCTTTGATTTCTGTAGCCAGGATCATGTTTAGAAAAGAGGGTGGAGCTGGAGAGCGCATTAAAGGAGACTTAATAAAGAACAACTTCTTTTGTATTTTGCCTTTATATTTGGATATCTAGAGTATGAAACCAGTCCTCCATGTCCTTCTCCGTGGTCCCACTGTGTGTGAAAACACCAAATTTGATGGTCTGTTCTGCGTCTGTGCTCATTGTGACATCACATTGAGTCATTATAATAATAATACCCCTCACCTGGTCTCCCCACCCATAAACCTCCATCCAGAGCCATGGAGGCACACAGCTGAAAGCTGTCTGCACATCCCATGGATGAGAGGGGCTGGGTGCATGAATAGAGGTGCAGAGTAAGGATGCTCCCAGGCGTCTGTCTCCCCATTCAGTTAAATACCAGCTTAAATTGCATTTAACCAACTAGTCTAAGGAGGAAGTAATGCAGTCAGATTTACCAAAGGGTCGTTGTGTCAGCAGAGATGATGTGAGCCTGACAGACTCTGTGGAGCATGGCTAACATTAGCAGCCAGCTCCGCCAGCCTTCGTTCCTTTTTGAAGATTAATATTGTGCTTTGATATGTGGCCTCTTTTTACTTCAATTGAATAGTGAAGTAATTCTGCTTCACTTTAAGCCTTTATATAAAAATTCAGCCTCACAGTTAACACTAAGAGAAAAATGAGCTATAGAGACCAAATCTGCTTGCTGTATCAGGCTGTAAACATGTTCATGTCTGCTGCACTGTTTAACATTTTAACAGTTCAGATACCAAAATAAGCCCACCATATATTTCATTCCCAACAGGAGCGTAACGCAGAGAGCGCCATTGAGGCTCTGAAGGAGTACGAGCCTGAGATGGGCAAAGTTTACCGGGCGGACAGGAAGAGCGTGCAGAGGATCAAGGCCAGGGAGATTGTCCCCGGTGATGTGGTGGAGGTTTCTGGTAAGATTTCTAAACACACACACACACACACACGGCGCGACCTGACCGCTAGCCCATCTGTGCCTTAAGCTGCTGACCTTTAAAAAAATGTATCGCTTCTAAGTTTTGATTCTGGCATCATGTAGACATCAGCACCTTCTGAAAGTATCAGTTTAGAACTGGAATCAGAAAAGAAAGCAAATAATACCCAACCCTAGTCTTATAAATACTTTCATAGGTTTTGTTTTGTATGAGCAACATAAGATGTTACATGCAATATTTATTTGTATCATTTTTTAAAAAGGCATACTCAGCCTCCAGATACTCAACCGGTTTGGTGTGTGCAGTAAATTAATGGCAGTGTTTTATCACTCCATGGTTGAATCTGTCCTGACCTTTGCCATCATCTCCTGGTTTGGCAGCCTCTCATTAGGAGATAGAAAGAGGTTAGACCACATTGTTAGAGTTGCCAGTAAAATTATTGGTGTCACATTATCACCTGATCTGTCTACAACCTTTTGCAAAAGGGTAAACTCTAAGGCTCAGGACACCATACAGCGTCCTGATCATCCTCTCCATGCCAAGTTTGAGCTCCTACCCTCTTGCAGGAGAGGCTAAATCCACCAGGATGAAAAATTCATACATAACTCAAGCCATTACACAACTAAATTTGAATTTAAATTTAAAAAAAAAACAGATATGATGCATTCTATTTTCACTACTATGCAATGATGGTTCTGCCTTCAGTTGTCCTTAAAGGTATTTGTGTACTCATCCCTTTCAGTGTCGCGCCTAAATTTATGTGATTGTGTTTCTTATGTTTTATGTTTTTGCCTGCCTGCATAGCAAATTTCCCTCAGGGGACAATAAAGTTGAAGTCAGTCTATGAATTTGAGCCTTCAGTAAGAGTAGGATTAAATATGAAAAATGTTACATTCAGTTCTTTTTATCACATCGATCGATCTAAAACTGTATCTGCAAACTTGAATGTGTAAGATTAAATTCTATCCATTGAAGAGTAAATACTCATCGATTTTTCCTGTGAATAGAGATTGGTAGATCAAGCTTTCTCTGTTAACATTACAGCTGATGTAAAGCTAAAAAAAGTTTGGTGAGCACTGAAGTTTGTAAAATAAAACAAACAGCAGACATGCAGTAATATCTATTTAAAGATTTTACATAGAAATGTAGAAATGAGGATTTTCTGCCTGCACAGTGCTCTGGTTTCCATGCTTTTCTAAACATATCTGGATAAAAGTGTAGCTAATAATCCGTTATCAGTTTGAAAGAAACGGGGACGCTGTGGTGCTACCCGTGCACTGAAACTGTGGCTAGGTTCTAATATATTCCAGGTCCAATGAAGAGTGTCCGGTAAGAACAATGAAATGGTACTGTATTCCTCAAGTGTTCTCTATTTTCAACACATGCTTGTTTCCGCTGAAGGCTGCGTTGGTCTGAGCAGAGAGGGGGCAGAGCATATGTATTATGGAGCAATGATATGTCTAGGTGTATGCTGGCAGGAAAGTAGGGCCTTGTTCTCCAGACCTCAGTTCAATACATCCAAATCAATGGCCTTTTCTACACAGTTAAACTTTTAAACTCGGGAAGCAAATCTGCATGACGCTGTGAAAAAGACAATCAGTGTTTAGATTCTCCGACTAAAACGCTCCAGAAATAATTGAACCAACCTTGATTTAAGACAAACTTGGAAAATAGTTTTCTTCCTTACAACACACCTGACAGTTTTTTTTTCTTTTACAAATGTGCATCATGATTTTACGTAAGCAAACTTTATATCCCTTAATTTTGATTGAATTAAAAATATATGTTTTATTTAAGGGTGCAAAGTAGAGCAGAACTGTAACTTAGAAGACTCAGAAGGTGAATGACGCTCCAGGATGCTAACATCAAAAAACACAACAGTGTTTATGCTGCAGACGTAAACGCCACATGTTAGAGGAAGTGTTGCCTGGATAGAGTTTAACGCTAACCCTTGGCCTACCCACAATTACATAGAAACTCACAGCATTCTCAGAGGCACTCTGAGTGAGATTCTCACAGTTAAGTAAATTTGAATAGAGCACATCTTTTATCAGACTTTTATCAGAGCGGCTAGATTGGTCATGAAATCAATTTACACTGGAGCCTCTGGTATGTGTTTTTGTTTAGCCAGGACAAACAGGCAAATAGAGTGAAATGTAAATTATATTTTATCAATTTATGGTTCAATAAAAACATTTTAAATAAATTCAAGAGTAACAAAATTTCTGACTTAGTTTTTAGAAGATTACATCCATTCTTCAGTTACTAGACTACTCTGTAGGAAAGTGAACTCCCACACTAACAATGAAGTGAAATTGATGCTAATTATGTAGCACATACAATAGTTAAGCCAGAGCTCACTGTTGTGGCTTTTTGAAGACTTCTCAAGCATGCATCTACAAAACCACCATCAGTTTGGCATTCAGTAATGAGAATTAGCTCCCTGCTTCAGATAAACACATGAAAACAGAAGCCTTTTCTAGGGAACCCATGCAAGTGTCTGCAGATTGCCTGCTCTGCCTGATCTCTGTGTGACTCCTGAGCTCAGGCTCCTAAATATCCTTAAGCTTCTCTGCACGTGCTCACAGCTCCTGTCGTCCTTGAGAATGAACACGGGCCCTTTTAAGGCAGCGACAGAAACAAGGGGTGGAGGGGAACCGAAGGAACTCTGCTACTGGAAGAAAAAAACAAGCTTGAGTATAAATAAACTTAATATCGCCTCGTTCCTCTCCCTCTGTCTGCTCTACACCTGTTCTTTTCACTTCATGATCTCCCCAAGGTCTCCCTCTCCCTCTGTCTCTGACTGTGGTTTCAGTTTTCAACAACAACACTATCCATGCAGAGTGCTAAAACCAGTCAATCAACCCCACACCCCCCTCCATCCATCCATCCATCCGTTCATGCTGCTGTAATGATGCAGTTGGACTGATATGAAGCTGCTTGAAGGCTTCTGTAATCCTGCTTAGAAAGGATAAAGCTGCTTAATTAATGAATATTTAATGAATCGTATCCAACAAATCAAATCCGGGAAAAGATTCAAACCAGGAGGGGAATTAACAATCACCACGCTGTGTCGTCAAAGAGTGTTGAACTTTGATGTCACACTGTTAAAGTTTCTATCAGATCACTGCAGGTGTAATAGTCAGGTTTCTAGAGGTTTATCCAGGTTTCTGTGAACTAGATATGTCAGTGGCCATAAAACTTGGGTCACACAGTCTGTTTTTAGAGGGTCTACCAGAGGAACAAAAGGCTTAAACCTTCTTCCTGATCAACTTCTGTTGAATTCTGCCAAGTCCACAGTGTGCCGTTTCTGTACAGCTGTGTAGCTCTTCGGTATCATCTGTTCAGTCATTTAGTGTGCACTTCTGCTCGCTTTAATATGGTAGTTAAGCTCACAGCCTAGGGTAACATTGATGCTTGTTAAATAAAGACCCTCAGTCAACTCTCCACAAGTTTTGGAAAATCGGCTGGATTCATTCTAGATTGCATCAGATTCAATAAAAAAATCCAGAAAGATTGTAACCAGGGAGTTAAATACTTTTTTTTCTCTAAATATTAAAAAATCATGATAACCAGGAGAAGACAAAGATAATGGCAAAAATCAAAATCATGATTTACCCTCAGATCCTTCTATGTCCATTTTGAGGACGTTCATCATTTTTATCATTATTTTTTTTGAGTTGATAGTCACGTTTTTATAGATTGAGGCATCAAATTTGGCCCAAGTTATTATTTTCTTCATATAAAAAAACAAAAAAAACAAAACTGTGTCGTCTAAAGAACTCGATTGATGCAAAATAGCTCCATCCGTCCTTGTTTGTCCAAAATCGGACACATAGACTTCCATTAAAAACATATTTTTTGACTGTGTGTCTAGGGCACCAAAACAACTTAAAACAACTCTTTTATTAAAGTCAGTCGATCACCAGGGATCTAAAATTCACCATTCCACAGTGATCCAGCAGATCGCGCCAGCGTATTATTTTAACCCCTTTGGTAACGCAGACGTTGTTTACCTTCCATGGACTCAGGCCATTCAGAGCGCTATTTCATCCACTAAACATCATCAGAATTAAATGAACCCATTCATGCCACTAGATATGGATGTCTGAGAGTGGGCTACATGTGTAAGGAAAAGTCTGTGTGCTCCTTCATGTGTGCTCGGGTGAGAATCTGCGTCTACGTTTACAGCCGGACATGTCGTAAGTGGAGTGTTTACAGGCAAAAATGTTACCTCTGAGTTCTGCAGTCTGGGACTAAGAAAGAGTGACATTTGGACATTTTCAACTTTGCCCTCACTTCATAGCAAGTGGATGGACATGCATGAGGATGCACAGGTCCTTTCGATCAATAGGAGAGAATATATCATATCTCAAACATGCAGTAAATATATATCGCGTAATGAGCATATTTGTGGTCACATTTTGGTTAGAGGTGGAAATGCGCGTGTTCGTGATTCATATCCTACATATATCCTCTGATTCTTTATGCCTGTACATAAAATAAACCTAACATGAACAAATGCATTATGGTTATCTATTGAAATGTTTGAAATCAAAGCACACATCAGCTGAAATGAAAATGTTGTTGTAAAAAGTCAAATTTTTCCAAGAAAAGGGGAAAATATTGAAATAATTGACATGGTAGGTTTACATTGTTAGAGGCTCTAAATGTTTGTTTAGATTGTTTTTCGAATAATTGCCCAGCTCTAGTCTGCACATCATGCAAACATTTAAAGGACCCTTGTGTGTTTTTCTTCATCAAAATGAGAATGACGTAAAATATATATAATTCCCACACAACAGTCTATTCTGAATTTGCAATAGAAGTCAAAATAATCTCAATAAGATTGTTTCTCAAACTCGTTCAGCCTAAATTGGCAGTATGTTGAATACCAGGACATACTATTACATAATACAAGCTGGCCATGCCACTTTTTAATCATCTTTTCTTCCTCATTATTCCATAATCCTGCATGTGAGGAAAACTCAAGCGTACTGTTAAGTGTTGGTTTGATTCAGCTCAGTCAAAGACAAGAAGTGACCGGGGGGGTCAGCTGTATGTTTGTATTTACTGTTATGAAAGCGAAGGGGCTCTGTTACCGTATTGTAGGTATTAGGAGTGCAAACTCAATGGCTAATACAGATGGTGCTTAAGAGCTACAAAACTGCTGAGACATGGGAAATTGCAGAGTTTGTCATTGAACACAATGGAAATCATCACAAAGGAAGATCATATGAACCTCTTTCCCTCTGATAGACATAAGTAGTCTAGATTTTACGATAAAAATGCAAAGCTGTTAAATCACATTTTCTTTCTGTGTTCCTTTGACATTTTTGACACTAGTTGGTGACAAAGTGCCAGCTGACATCAGGATCATCTCCATCAAATCCACCACCCTGCGTGTCGACCAGTCCATTCTCACCGGTAGGTTGTAGACAACAAGGGAGGGGAAAACATGGATGTATTTAATTCTTTGCTTCCTTAGAAATAACTGGTGCCTCTTCCTACAGGTGAGTCTGTTAGTGTGATCAAACACACCGACGCCGTCCCCGACCCCCGAGCCGTCAACCAGGATAAGAAGAACATGCTGTTCTCTGTGAGTTTCTTTCTGCAGCAAGCTTTTTTTAGTCATCACACAATTTTTAAAAGGAGTTAAATATATATATATATATATATATATATTTCACCACAGAAATGTCACATGTTCTGTTCCTGTTCTTTGTAAACCATACACAAATAAATTACCCTTAAATGATTTTATCTTATTCCTCTTTTAAACAACATATTTCAGTTTATGTCATACATGGACCGTTATCGAGTCTTAAATCCTCGACTCTGCTGACATGCATTAAGCACAAATTAGCTGCTGCAGCCTTCATAATGCCCATCAGCCTTACCTAGCTTCAACATTTAGCAACATGCTACAGAAAAGCTGCAGGGAACATCATTAGGATTTGTTATTTCTCCATAATCCAGAGTTTTAGTCTAATTATGTTGCTTTTGGAAACATTGGATAAATCACAGTTTCCTCCAGTTCTTAGAGATTATCTGTAGGAGCACATGGATGTCTACCTGATTTCACAAAAAAGTGAAAATGATCCAGAAGAACCATGGCTTTCTGTCTTAATATGTATCAGCTTCGTAAAAATTTGCTAAGATTTTATTCACAGACATATCTGGCTTCATCTGTTTTTCTCCTGTGTTTTTGACTCTCTTCAGGGTACTAACATCGCTGCTGGAAAAGCCACCGGTATTGCCGTTGCTACAGGAGTCTCCACTGAGATCGGAAAGATCCGTGACCAGATGGCCGCCACCGAGCAGGAGAAAACGCCTCTGCAGCAGAAACTGGACGAGTTTGGAGAGCAGCTCTCCAAGGTTTGGGAAGCTGTTATTAGGCTCTATGTTTATTAATGTTGTTGAAATAAGACACCTAAAATTGCCTTTATGACCAAGGATATGGTTTAACATGCAAGGGCTCCCTCTGTTGTCTCACACACCTCTGTGGCTGCCTGTCTTCCAGGTCATCTCCCTCATCTGTGTGGCCGTGTGGATCATCAACATCGGACATTTCAACGACCCCGTGCACGGAGGCTCCTGGATCCGCGGTGCCATCTACTATTTTAAGATCGCTGTAGCTCTGGCTGTGGCTGCCATCCCTGAAGGTAAACCCCAGGATCAACTTTCATTTGTTGGTCCAGTGAGATTATCACAACTAATATTATAGGTAATCTATAGTATACGACACTTCAGCTCAAACACATGAAAAAATCCACCTTTGGGTTATATTTTTTACTTGAAAAAATATCACTTAACACTTCTTTATTAAGAGGAAACCACAAATATTCTCTACTGCCTGTGTGGGAGATAAAAAGTAAGGTCTAAACTCACTAATATATATGTCTGTTTTCCCTGAAGGTTGGTAAATCCACTTTTGTTTCTGCTCTTTTCCTGGGAAGTTTGGTAGAATTTTACTCATTGAATGGAACTTGAGCTCAGAGCTGTTGGACAGTCTATTACTTCAATAAAGCAAATAGTAAGACAGATTATTCTCTGATATGTAAGTGACCCAAAAATAAAAAAAGGGGGATTTGACATTTAGAAAACAGTTAGAAGCTCCCAGCCATCACTTAAGGAGGTCAGGCCCTTAATTCTACATCTCTTTGAGACTTTTTGTCCTAACTCAGAGTATCAGATATCGCTTTGTATTGCCCAGTATCAGAGGCACTGCATTCATCAAATTGTATCTATGTCATTACCAGTTTTCACCTAACAGTATGTCATTGGTGCCTCTTTTTTTAGAGTCATAGATATGGAAATGTGGGACTTTGTATAGCTTAGTCTTAGGGGCAATGAGAATATTTCTGCCTGCATGTTAACACAAGTATCCTTGTCTCCACATTAGCTTAAAATAGCTTGAAATAAACATTATATTTCTCTAAGACACTCCTAGCACCTTGCTGATGGCCCATTGTGTTCAAGCAGTGTAATTAAAGGTCCCATATTATGAAAAATACACTTTTCCAGGCTTTTCTAGCAAAAACATTTGCCCCTGGCCTGTCCACAACCCCCCCAAGTCAGAAAAGTCCATTCCCTCTCCCCTCTCTTTTCCCACCTTTCAGAAAATGTGTGTTGAAACAAGCTGTTCTCAGATTTCCCCTCATGATGTCATCTGGGGAGTTAGCCCCGCCCCTGGCTTCGGTTACCCCTCCCCACTTGGAAGAAAGTTCTGCCCTCCTCTCCTGATCCTCCTCCCAGCTGCTAAGTGAGAGGAGGATGAGGAGAGCTACATCCATTAAGCCACATCCATTTCCTGAGAGGGGTGGAGTCAGAGAGCTCATTAACATTTAAAGCCACAGACACAGAAACAGCTCGTTCTGAGCAGGGCTGAAACAGGAGTTTTTAGACATGTAAAAATCCAATGCTGGAGTGTTTTTACAGCAACAAACTTCACAGGCATGTTTTGAGGACCTCTGAGAGCGATATAAACTTGTCTTAAAGGGGTCAGATATGTGACCTTTAAGCTGATCTGGTCACTTATTGGTGTGCATGCTGAAAGGACATGCACCTAATTCTGTATCATATTAACATAATGTAGACGACTGAATTGTTTAAGAGTTTGGCCTTCATGCAGTGTTAATTTCGTTGACTAAAACTGTGACTAAAAATGTTTGACAGCCTTTTTGTCCATGACATAAACTAGACTAAGACTAACAAAAATAGATCTGTGATGACTAAAACTGACAAAAACAAAGTGTAGTTTTGTCAAGATGACTAAAACTAGACTAAAATGTAATTAAGTTTTTGTCAGACATTCAAAATCTGTGATATTTCTCCACTGTGGGTAAATCTGTCAAAAACAATGCGTCTGTATCTATTCTGCCTCTCAGATGTAGAAAGCAGGGACCCCAGGTTTGGCAGAGTGCAGAGAACACACTACCATGATTTGGCCCCAGATTTAGGCTGGAGAATAAATGCTTGGACTAAAAGAAAAGACTAAAATATTTTGAATTTTCGTCGACTAAAACTAGAATAAGACTAAAAAGGATAGAAATGACTAAAATGTGAGCAAAACTAAAATGCATTTCATTTAAAGACTAAAACTAAGACTAAAATTGAAAATAGCTGCCAAAATTAACCCTGCCTTCATAAAGAGAGAAACAAGCTGTAGAGATCAAAACTGTTCCTGCAGCAGGCTGCAAGCATTTTTATTTCTGGTGTAAAGTCACACATGTTTACATGAGACTCTATGGAGATTGATTTACTTTTTTTTTTTTTTTTTTAAAGATTTATTTTTGGCCTTTTTTTGATAGGACAGTGGATAGAGTCGGAAACAGGGGAGAGAGCAGGGAGAGACATGCAGGAAATAGTGCCACGGGCCGGATTCGAACCCGGGTCGCCTGCGTATATGGCATGCGCCTTAACCACTCGACTACCGGCGCGCCGAGATTGATTTACTTTTGAAACCAGACTCTAGTGGACACTTGAGGAATGGCAGTTTGCAGTGATTTCTCAGCATCCGTTGCTGCTTGGCCACCGTCAGAGACATCAGTCTGACAATGCCAAATAAACAACATCATCTGCAAAGATAGACTCCTCCATAATGTCACCAAACTGGACCAAATCCAGGACCTCCACACCTTCGTCAGAGCGTTTTTTCTGCCAAGAATCTGAACACAGATCCGTCCGAATGGCCTCCAGTAGGAATACCTCCGAGAACACCGGAGTCTGGGTATGATCCAACTGATATGTGAAGGACTGTCAGGGGGACACCATTTTTGTCAGCATGCCCAGTGGCATCAGGTCCCTGAAGAGCAGCTGGTTCAGACAGACAACACATTGTCTGATTGTGTCACCTCCGCACAGGGACAGAAACAAAGCACATGTACCTCAGTACTGAACTGTAGGAGAGTCCAAAGGTGTCAGGGCTTTAGTTATTATTTCTCTGACAGCTTTACATTCAGTTCTTCATTTAGTGGAGCAATATTTGTCCTTTCTACTCATATTGAAAAATACACCAGTTATGTTGGGTGTAATTGAGCTGAGTGATATAAAGCGCTGCAGAGATGACATGGACCTTAGCATCACATGGTTTAAATGGAGGTGTTTTTCTTGGAAGTTTAGATTCAGTTTCTTATTAGATTTATTTAATCATCCTCTCAATCTATCGTAGGTCTTCCTGCTGTCATCACCACCTGCCTTGCTCTGGGAACTCGCCGTATGGCCAAGAAGAACGCCATCGTCAGAAGTCTGCCCTCTGTGGAGACGCTCGGCTGCACCTCAGTCATCTGCTCTGACAAGACCGGCACCCTCACCACCAACCAGATGTGCGTCACAAAGGTGCGAGGTCAAACCTGCACAAATGCACATTCATTAATAATGTACATCCTGCTGACCTTTCTGTTATGTTTGTGCTTAGATGTTTATCATCGATAAAGTCGACGGTGATGCCGTTTCACTCGGCCAGTTTGACATCTCAGGTTCCAAGTACACTCCTGAGGGAGAAGTGTGAGTATTAAAAGAATAATAAGGTACTTTTATAAGATCTTACTCATGAAAAAACATCTAGTAAACTCATGCATTATATTTTTTATTATCTCCAGGACAAGGAACGGCTCCTCTGTGAAGTGTGGACAGTTTGACGGGCTGGTTGAGCTGGCGACCATCTGCGCTCTCTGCAACGACTCCTCTCTGGACTACAACGAGGTCTGCAGAGCATCCAGATCATTCTTTATATTTATGTTTACATCTAAGACACCATTATAAGGCAAGCTCTGCTTCTGTAGTCCAAAGGTATTTATGAGAAGGTGGGCGAGGCCACTGAGACAGCTCTGAGCTGTCTGGTGGAGAAGATGAACGTGTTCAACTCTGAAGTCCGCGGCCTGTCCAAGGTGGAGAGAGCAAACGCTTGCTGCTCGGTAAGTTCATAGAAGATGCAGATGAGATATGCTCTTTGGTCATTCAGTAGATTCTGACTCTCTACTGTTGGACATGTGTATTATAAAAGCAAAAATCTAAAATAAAGTATGAAAATGAGCCCTGACAAGGTCAAATTTGTTCTTTAGGTTGTCTGAAACTTCAGTCTGACATATTTTGTTTTCATGTCAATAAATCAGGTTTCCTTGCCCTCATTTATTGGAGGTTTACTCTGAACAAAGATCAAGCAGTGAATGACAAAAGTGATGCTTTCCCCCAGTTCACCTTCTTGTGTTCATGTTTCAGGTGATCAAGCAGCTGATGAAGAAGGAGTTCACCCTCGAGTTCTCCAGAGACAGAAAGTCCATGTCTGTGTACTGCTCTCCTGCCAAGTCTGCCAAAGCCCCCGTGGGAAACAAGATGTTTGTCAAAGTCAGTGTGTGACACAAATACTGAATAGAAAACAAGCATGAAACAAACAGGACTGGGTTTACTGCCACGCTGACTCCTCTGTGAGGATTTACTTTAGCATTGCAGGGCTTTAAAGAGCAACTGAGTGGTTGGAAACGCCATTTAATCAGTTTATAGGAGCATAACGTTCAAAAACATGTAAGATTTAATAAACTGCAGTCAGTCGTGGAGACATGTATGTTTGGCCCAAATTCAGGAGAACCTCTGCTCAGCCCAAGAACATGAGTCTCTTTAGTGACTGTATGATATAAAATATCAACAAGAACAGTAAATTCAACAGCCGTTATCAGACAGGGTTGTTATCTGTGAGTTGCTCTTTAAGCTAAATGTTCACCTTATATTTTCCTTCTTATCTTTGTGTTTAACCATACTTAAGTTTGCTGTTTGGTGCTTCATTTACAAAACAGAAGGGATGATGTTGTACCTGAACATCTGTGTCATCAGGGCGCTCCTGAAGGCGTCATTGACCGCTGTGCGTATGTCCGTGTGGGCACCACCCGTGTCCCCCTCACAACCCCCGTCAAAGACCACATCATGTCGGTCATCAAGGAGTGGGGCACTGGGAGAGACACCCTCCGTTGTCTGGCTCTGGCCACCCGAGACACCCCTCTGAGGAAGGAGGAGATGAACCTGGAGGACTCCACCAAGTTTGCAGACTACGAGGTGGGCGACGGGAAATAAAACATCCAGACAGAATGAACTTGTTCTCTCAGAGTCCTGAATGACTTTTCTCCTCCCCCTGCAGACTGACCTCACCTTCGTGGGCTGTGTTGGCATGCTTGACCCTCCTCGCAAGGAGGTCATGAGCTCCATTGAGCTGTGCAGAGCTGCAGGCATCAGAGTCATCATGATCACTGGTCAGTGCACACTGTATCATCTCCTTTTTTAGTATCATTGTGTTGGAAGTCAAGAAAGTGATTTATCTCCTCCCTCTTCAGGTGACAACAAAGGCACAGCCGTGGCTATCTGCCGTCGTATTGGCATCTTCAGCGAGGACGAGGATGTCACCGGAAAGGCCTTCACTGGCCGTGAGTTTGATGACCTCTCTCCTTACGATCAGAAGAGCGCTGTTAGGAAGGCGTGCTGCTTCGCCAGAGTGGAACCCTCCCACAAGTCGAAGATCGTTGAGTTCCTGCAGGGCTTTGATGAGATTACCGCCATGGTGAGAGGAAGAAAAATTAATCCAGTTTCAGTTTCAACTCCTACTTTTTTAGCTTCCCACAAGCATGAAAACAAAATGATCAGATTAAACCATCACTGTGTCATATGGAGTGTTGTTAAGAGGTCCAAAGAAGACGAAGGAAAGGCCGCTGTTGATTATAAAAAAAGAGTGAGAGAGGGAGCTGCAGTCACAGCTCTGAACACTCAATCACCCATTTAGATGACTTGGATGGATGTGAAGTAGCAGTGTGAAAGCATTTATACTTGTCCTGAACTGGTGCACATAGGCACATGATGGATTCTGTCTACCGTCAGTGATCTGAATGGAGAAAAACGAAAATCACAGATGACGGTATTACCCACTAATTTAGGTGGCATTAATACTCGTAGCTGTTTGCTGATCGCTTGTAAAAGACCAACGAAGAAGAGGAAGAAACAGGCATAAGAAAACACACAAAGAAGAGACAAGTAACAGAGGAGACCTGTTGGTTTCTTCCTCTCACCACCTTCTCTACAAGCTTTCTAAAAATCCTCTGCATGTAAAAGCAGAGAGTCAAGGACATTAGTGGCTCTCAAACATGTCAAAGGTCTCACAGGGATATGCAGAAGTACAGAATTGTGTGTTCAGGCTCTGGTACGTTTCTGTGGTCCTTCACTGATGAACACGAGTCAGAATTTTGCACAAGTAATGCACACTGTTCTCTACCTCCTTACAACCATATGTAGCCTTAACATGTTTGCTAACATCTATGTGACGGCATCACCGCACACTACATAAAACACAAATGTGATTCCTTAAAAAGGCTCTAAAATACACTTTTTTTCATCAGTACTTAATATTTATTTTATCTTGCTCAGGAGAAAGGAGACTATTAACACCTGTGTTGCTTTTTATTTTGCATCTTTAACCTTTTTTCCCTCATTGTTCATATTTAATCTACCACAGCCATGAGAAAGATCAGAGTTTAAGCTACACTACTGTCAGCTCAAGAGTAAGAAATAAGGGAAACCCAGAATTGGGGCTGGGCAGTTCATCAGAAATTAGATTAAATTGCAATATAGCCTGCTGAGATTTTCAAATCTCAGAAGGTGCAATATTTCTTTGTCCTGAATTTTGAGTCAAAATACCAGTTTTAACCTTTTTTTTGCAGCAAAGATGTTATGAATGACATATTCAATCATCCTGGTGCCATTTTTTAGAGTAGTCTGCAAAAAATCCTATCCTCTTCATTTTTGTACTTTCTTCTTATTAAATATAAGAATGACAAAAACCCTTCAATGCAAGAATTCCTATCCAATTTTCAATACAAGTCTAAATGATCAGAATTAGATTTTTTAAAGAATCGTTCAGTCCTTGTTAAGGGGTAAAAGAAAGTTAAGGAATAATCACATATCAAATCACAGTTGCAATATTTGGGGAAAAAAAACGCAATTAGATTATTTTCCAAAATCGTTCAGCTCTACCCAGAATCAGGCCTGTAAATTTGGGACTTTATGAATAAAAATAGAAAAGGTGAACAAGCATCATTTTTCTTTTTTAACGTGCAGCAGTATCAGACAGAAATGGACCCACTGTGCAGACTTTAAAAACAAACACAATTCTTTTCCATTTTCCTCCTTTTTCAGACCGGTGACGGAGTGAACGATGCCCCCGCCTTAAAGAAGGCGGAGATTGGCATCGCCATGGGCTCTGGCACTGCCGTTGCCAAGTCTGCCTCTGAGATGGTCCTGGCTGACGACAACTTTGCTTCCATTGTGTCCGCTGTAGAGGAGGGCCGAGCCATTTACAACAACATGAAGCAGTTCATCCGCTACCTCATCTCCTCCAACGTGGGCGAGGTCGTCTGGTGAGTGCCTCCAACCCAAAGACGAGAGCTGTAGACAAACTACAGTTACAGCGCCATCTGTGGAAAATGACTGTTTTGCTGTTCGAGTGCAACATTTAACCTGCATCATCTAAAACATTTCTATCAGTTATTCTTTATTTGCTTTTTGCCAATTTATAACAGGAATCAGAAAAAAGATGGAGCAGGGATATGCAGGAAAACAAAAGAAGGAGGTGCAAAAAATATTTTTATTTCAGTTAACCGACAATTTCTGGAGCCGAGTAGAGAGGTTGAGAACGTTTCACCATTTAGGCAGGCATCCAGACATGAACATGCTGCTATTACCCTCATAATTCAAACTAAGAGAAAAGAATCAGTGTTATGATTCTAAAAGATTAACCTCCTCCTCTCCCATCCTCAGCATCTTCCTCACAGCTGCCCTCGGTCTCCCCGAGGCTCTGATCCCCGTCCAGCTGCTCTGGGTCAACCTGGTGACTGACGGTCTGCCCGCCACCGCTCTGGGCTTCAACCCCCCTGACCTGGACATCATGGGAAAAGCTCCACGCTCCCCCAAAGAGCCACTCATCTCAGGCTGGCTCTTCTTCAGATACTTGGCCATCGGAGGTACAAAAAACAGACTTAATGCTATAGCTTTAAAGAATTTAGGAGTAGATCATTTTTATTTTGTACTTTGTTCCACTTTCCTAACACCAAGAACAGTTTTTACTTTATTTTTAGAAACAGAAAAAAATTCAAATTCTTCATTCAGTGAGAGGAGATCCAAGAAGTCATGTTTACATCCAGCTGATTTAGAAACTGGTGCAAAGTCAGCGTTTGTTATATCGACTCTGTTCTTTGATTTGAAGTTAGCAAAAGATCACTTTAACAGCCTCCAGTTTAAGGTTAGCTTAGATTAGCTTTTACCGCAAACAGCTGTCATAGAAATGTCTTAGAGCGAGGTTAGTGTGCACCGCTGTCACCTCTACATGACGATATAATCCCTCCGTCTTCCAGGTTACGTCGGTGCAGCGACTGTAGCAGCAGCAGCCTGGTGGTTCCTGTACAGTGATGACGGCCCAATGGTCACCTTCCACCAGCTGGTTAGTTTTCTGCTACAAATGTTCCTTTTAAGGGTGGTTTCACAGGGCCTGGCCTAAAATCTAAGTACACTTGACCACCAAGTCTGGTTCCATTTGGTCAAAACTGTCCTGAGACAAACTGTCTCAGGATTGATTCCTAATCCTGCCGTTCATTGGTGCAGGTCTTCCTCCGCTCTCTTTAGTTGTCCTGATCAACAAAGGTGAAAAATAATAATAATCTTTAGGGTAAAAGCTTATTTTACTCTGATGCTGGGCCCAAATCTGCTGTAGAGGTGGTCTCATGTGGACTTAAGTATGTTAAGTGAGAGCTGTGACTGCAGCTGTGTATTCATCAGCTACTGCGTCCATGCAGCGTGCATCCTCTGAGCTGTCCTGTAGATGTAGAAGAAGAAGGAGATTCATATATGGCGTCTTAAAAATTATTATATCATCCATCGTAGCAGGATGGGCTGCACTGTCTGCACACAGCAAAAACAACTACCAGCTAATGCATACTGCCACCTGCTGTATCAGACTGTGAACATACTGCAGGTGTGCCCACGCATGGAGGAGAGTTACCAACAGGAAGGTAGACCAGAGGAGGGGGGGACCGTTTCGCCCAGGCATGGATTGGAACAATTGTGCTCATGACATGAAAACAGCGTAAAGACTCATTTTTGCTCCACACTTAAGACGAAAATAGATCCATCATTGTAAACGTTACATCATCACCGCTATTATCCTTAAATGTGTCTGTTTTGTTGAGGAGAGCGTTAAAAATATTTAAAAAGTCTCACATGAACCTCCTCAACTCTGTGATTTCTGCTCTGTTCGTCCTGCGCTAACATCTTAGATATGTTTGTATAAAAGATGCAGCAGTAGATCATCAGAAAGTTCAAGTTAAGGTATTTTCAACATATTCTTCATCATGTTTTACTGCTCTGGCTTCTTTACTTGCTCTGGCAGGATTGTCATGTTTGATCCTTATCTGTAATTTTTAAGAGACCGAATGAAGTAAGTTTGAAATGAGTGAAGAGTACGGTCTGAAGCTACATCTGTATCTGTGTCTGTTTCTATCACAGAGCATAAATCAGCCTGAAGACTGCCAAGATTATATAGACCTCCATACTTGTTATAAAACATTTTCCATAGCAAATATGTTGAGATTTCAGCAATTAAGAGAATTATGTTTTTCTCCCCGTCAGTCTCACTTCATGCAGTGCAGCGAGGAGAACGAGGACTTTGCGGGGATCCACTGTGAGGTGTTTGAGGCCGCTCCTCCAATGACGATGGCTCTGTCTGTGCTCGTCACCATCGAGATGTGCAATGCTCTCAACAGGTCTGACTGCCACTGTCTTAACATACTACTCTGTTTTTCAGTAAGAATGCTGAAAAGTGGGTCATTACAGAAGTTAAACTACCCATAATGCCACATGGGTTCACATTTGTTAGTTAAAAACAGGCTTATAAATGATAATGGTTCTTCAGTGATCTCCTGTGATTGTTGTTGATGTTGAAATACAAATTTATCTCTAATGACAGAACTTTAAACGATAAATAAATTCCCTTTGCATTGACACCCTCCTCTCTCCTCAGCTTGTCAGAGAACCAGTCTCTGGTGCGTATGCCTCCCTGGAGTAACGGCTGGCTGGTGGCCGCCATGTCTCTCTCCATGTCCCTCCACTTCATGATCATCTACGTCGACCCGCTGCCCGTAAGTCTAAACCACTGCACCACAGCTCAAACACAGACCAGTCTCCGTCTGCTCTCATCAGAGCGACGATCAAAAGGAAAGGGACACTGATGAGCGAAGCTGTGCTCTAAAAGGTGCACCAAACTGTAGGTGCAACCAAAAACAAATGACAAAAAGACTTATTCCCCTTTAACACCGAGCCTGTTCCGGGTTTAGTTCTGGGCTAGAACTGGAGCTGGTTCTCGGTAGGTTCGATCTAAGACCCACCAAGAGAACAAGGTTTGAGAGGTTTGCTTTGGCCAGTGAGTCACATCACAGGAACCGTCGTCATGTGTCTCAGTCTTCCTTGCAACACTAGAGACAAATTCAGGCACAACATAGATGGTGGATCGTTCTACAAGGGTTGCTGGCTTTTCAAACCTTCCTTGAAGTCCAACCTATGCTGGTCCACTGCTGTCTTGTTGTTCCGTTTGAAGCTCTGTTGTTTATAAATCACAATTTTCCCAGTTATCTGTACATTTCCAATTCCACCCCAGCCCAAAATGTAAGAATGCTAACAGTTGTCACTGTGGAGCTAGTTTTCCTGTTTCAGGGCCTTTGGTTCCAGAAAAACAAAGAACTGGTGCTAGAATAAACACCGACTCCTCTCATGGAACTGATCTTTCGTTATTGTGAATGGCCACATGCACTACTGTCATAGTCCACTAGGAGGCACTGTCTCTCTTTAGGAATGGTTTAGCAGGTTTAAAATATATAGAACAATTATTTAGAGTACTGATGATTTAACTTAACGGGTGGAAACTGATGACTATAAATGCAGGTCAAACCCATCACTGATAGTTCAGGGTTAATAATTTAGAGAAACAGACATTTATTCTTCAGGTTGTAACTAAAAAGAACCACTGCTGTTGAAATTCTCATGTAAATGTTCTGTTATTAATATTTAGTGTAATAATCTCAACAACAGAGAGAAGATTCTCCTCAGTGATAAATGAAGTACGTCTGTTTCCTCCTATCATCATTAACCTTATGTTCTCTGGTCCACAGATGATCTTTAAGCTGACTCACCTGAACACTGAGCAGTGGATGATGGTGCTGAAGCTCTCCTTCCCCGTCATCCTCATCGACGAGCTGCTCAAGTTTGTGGCTCGTACATATCTGGAGGGTAAGCCGAATATGTGACGTGTTCTCCACACGCTGCCTTTATTCTTTAGGGAGATATTTGCAGAACTATTTCATTTTTAACCTCACCTGTATGTTTCTGATTACACTTTAACTTGGAGTAGACGCGACACTGACACACTCAGGTTGTTATTGTTAATGAAGTAATTATTATTATTCCAACGCTGAGGTCAGACTACACGATGTTTAGGTCCTTAAAGGTCAGTGTGCCAGATTAGGAGGTCTCAACGACGTGTCATAAAGGCAGAGAAGTTCCTCTTCTTCTGTCTCATAGTTTTATCTCACAGCACCACCTTCATCACTCCTCTCTCACTTTGGTTTGTTTACATTTGTACGTGTAAAGCTCCGTGCTCTCATTGGCCAGCGTCTCTGATGTCACAGAACACATGATAGGAAATCAAACACGCCATTGATGAGGAGGCGGTAAAGTGTCTTTAAGATTTGGCCTCGTCTATCAATCACAGTGAGACATGACAGGATGAAGCCAACTCCACGTCTGATTGGTCAGGCTGTGGTAAGCCTTTATGTCTGCAACAACATTACAGAGATGGATCTATTTAAACACAATACAGTCACCATGATAAGCTACATTTATCAATAATCAGCTCATTTGTGTATACATATCTGATTATTTTGGTGTCTTACTAGATCCCTGATTATTTTAATACAGTAATATTTAATGTTTTACCCTTCATCCTGCTATTTTAACATTCCTCCTATTTCCTCTCTAAGACCAACACTTGTAATCAATTAATTATTAGTAATAGTTTATTTTTCCTCTATTAAATGTCTTTAAACTGTCACTTTAATGTCTTTTCTTTCCCTCTCACAGTCTGAAGTCTCTCCCTTCCTCCTCCCTCTAATCTTTGTTTTTCTCTGATCAAATTTCTCTAATTTTTCTCTCCCTGGATGATTTTAAACCCTCTGACCTTCAAGTCTAAACCAGTTTCCCTCCTTCACTCCCCGTAACAAACAAAGGTATCCTCCTGACTCATGACCACGGTTTAAACTCTCTGCATCGTACATCTCTTTTATTCTTTATGTGGTAGGAGTTTAAAACCCTCTGTTAGAGAGGAATCGGTGCCATTCTTTGTGAATGTTTGGTGAATCTCTGTGGCTGATGGATCCCGAGTGTTTTCTGTTATTAATCTTTTATTTCAGTAGTATTAACACGGTCTGTGTTTCCAACCTGAACCTTAAAACATGATCTAAGTTTGCAGATTTATACGTCAGATTTTCTCAAAGAAACAACAGTAATCATGGCTCCTGCTTTGCTTTACTAAAATCTAACAGAGCTCGGTTTGTGGTTCTTTTCTGTCTCTGCTCCGTAGACAGTATTTATGACATATTTCACCTGATGTTCTGTCTGTAATTGAATACTTGTAAAGGGTATAATTTTGCTTTTTATTAAATCTGAATCTATGCTGCAAAGAGTTAGAGTAGCTCCGTCCTGAAAAGCATATTTCACCCAACAGCACCTGCACAGTTAGAGCAGGGGTGTCAAACTCAAGGCCTGGGGACCAAATCCGGCCCGCAGAACGATTATATCCGGCCCGGAAGATCATATCATGTTTGTATTCTAACTGGCCCACCAGTATGAGGTCTGCAGATTTCCTCCAGTATTAGTTGTTAAGCCATAAAAATCTAAAAAAGTAAAGAGCAAGAAAGATTTCATAAAAAGTCAAGAATGTGAGCAAAGAAATTAATTTGTTTATATTTCATATTTTTCATCTCAAGATTACGACTCAAACTTATGATTTTGACTTTTCATTTCATATTTTGACCCTTTCAACTCCTTATTTTGGCTTCCTAATCCTATATTTTGACTTTAAAACTCATGATTTCAATTTTTTCTCATATTTTGACAATTTAAATTAATATTTTTTACTTTTTATATCATATTTTGACCTTTTAGACTCCCACTTTTAAATTTAAGTCATATTTTTAACTTTTAAAGTCACTATTTTGAATTGTAGCTCATATTTTGACATTTTCAACTCCTAATTTTGGCTTTTTAGTCTAATATTTTGAACTATCAGGCTCACAATTTAAAATTTTAAGTAACATTTTGACTTTCAAACTCATGATTTTAAATTTGATCTCATATTTTGACCTTTTAAACTTCTCCTCATATATTTGCTCTTTGAAAACATTATTTTTCTATTTTAATATCATGTTTAGACGTTTTGAACTAATAAATTGGTATTTTTATCTCAGATTTTGAGTCTTTAAACTTATCATTTTTATTTTTTTGAATTTCCAAATGATTTATCATCAGTGCTGTTTTTAATATTTTATTTCTGGTGAAAATGAGGTTGACCGTTGATGGTTAAATGTTGACCCTTTTAGGCCCTCAGGTTAGACTTAAATCCCCTGCTGTGATAGAGTTTGACACCCCTGACTGTGGGAGGATTAAATCTCATGCTGTCCTGGCATCATACACGTGTGCTTTCATACATTTTACACTAACTTTAATGTTAAAAGGGCTGCTTGGAAGTTTTGCTGCATTCATTTGCATCATAACAACCAGAAAGTAACTCCTTTCATATGTGAATTTTTCCCATAGTAACCGCCCCTAAAACGTTTACTGTTTTTGTTTCAACCAGTTAAGAATTAAAGTTTTACCAGTACGTGTGACAGCATGCTGAGACCTTCTTAGCTGCATGCTTCCTAACAAACTTTAGATCCGTTCTGCATTATTTCTCAAACTCCTGATTCTAACCAACGATTGGCCGTCTCACTCCCGCTGACTCTGCCGTGTTTCCTCCGCAGGTAAAGTCTAAAGGTGACGTTATAGCGGAGAGCGCGTGAAGCAGAGAGAGAGCGGAGAGACTCGGAGGAGCAATCTGAGCGCTCGCGCTGCAGAAAGCTGCCAAAAGCCGCAGACGTGATTTTAAACACGCCGTGGCGTGAAAACAAACACATTAAAACCATCTGAAAATAAACCACAAAGAGCTGCAAACTATTTTTCTGTGTATGTACTGAAGTTAATATATAGGTGAGAGTTATTAAAGCTATATGTGTTGATTCTGTTCTTAAAGAATAAAGAGATGTTACAAACAAACTGACCGACGGCGTCTTATATGGTGTGTTCAAGAACGTTCAGTGTTCAGTGGAGGACAGAATAATTAACCATCATTTAACGAGGCGTGGCTGAAAACAAAGACATGCAAATATTTTAACAGTTTAACCGGTTCTCAGACTGATGCTACTCTCACACCAACTATTGAAGAGAAGCTGCAGACACCAAGTATCAGAAATGTTCACATTTTCAGTGATCAGCAGTAGAAAATTTCTGCAGCATGTAAAAAAATGTTTTAAGCTAATAAGACTGCGTGAGTGAGTTTGCCTGCAGTTTTAGGGAAATGTATTCTTCCTTCTCACTCCTGTCTGACAAAAAAAAAAACAAAAACTTTTTTTTAAGTTTAATTACCTCTCAATATTAATTATTAGACTAACCGATTGTATTGCTTTATTATTGACCGAAGTGTCTGATATTTTGACTGTCGCAATGAGGACTGAAGTCAAATATGAAATACATTTATGTCATTTAATTATCGGCAATGATTTCCTCAACAAAAAGCTTCCTGGATGTGTAAATCTTCACACAACAGTCAAACTTATTTGTTAAAATCTCCTGGAAACTAGTTTTAAGTTGCTGACATTTTCTGGTCTGGCATGTTTAGAAAGGATCCATCTTGGTTGTTTGGCATTAAAGTAAAAAGACTTTAAGCTAAAAACTCGAGATCTTCTGCCATGAAGAGAGAGATCGGTGTCTAAATTGCAGGTATACTGACAGGCTGCAGAAATTTCCCTGTGTTTCCTGATGGATTTATCTCTCTTCTGCATGTTTTATGAAGCACATGAAGTTTGTTTTGGTACTTTAGTCATGAGATAACTGAGCTAAGACAGCCTACACAGTCAGATGGCTAGAATGGCAGCAATATATACAGGTAAAATGATTCATTTTAGTCTTCTTTCCCTTTGAATCAAATATAAAGGGGATTTCAGAAGTCTCACTGCTGCCCCTGTAACAGCGTCTATGCTGCCGAGCAGAGCCGAAGGTCTCGCTGACTAGTCTGGAGACTGGATCAGAATAGTTTCAGCTCAGCATGAGCTTTTTAGGAAAATCACTACAAGTAGAAATGTTTGGCCATCAACTACTGATGACGTATCGGGAATTTAAAGGGACGTCCTGATTAGTGGGGGAAGATTTTACCATTACTCCCAGTAACTCCGTTTTGTGGGGCTAGAGGACACGTGAAGTCATAGGGCAGGGGGAAAACTTGGGACCGAGGCTCCTTCTGCAGAGTAAACACCAATTAGTTTGATTCAGCAGTAAAACACCAGGATTCTGGGTAAGTTAGTGAACACCACAGAGAAAAACTGGCGACTGATCTCTTTTAATGCCACGTTATTTGCCGATGGCAGATGTCCGTCATTGGAGCAGATATGAACATTAAACTGATGCTTCCCTGGAATGAAAACATCTCCTTTTACTACTGCTAGCTATCGTTTCAATCATCCAGTGACCCGAGCTGATGACCGGCGCGACGTAGGCGTGCAGACAACTCGTCAACCTCACAGCGAGCATCACACATGCTGCGTTTAAGTTCCTCTAATAGCGTAGAAAAACGTAACCACAGTGCCATCGGATGAAGAAAAGTTTTACTTTTTAAATGTTTTAACAGAAAACAGTGTTACACTTTCACATTTTCACAGATTTTTTCTGAACGTTAAATCATAAATTATGTTAAAGTCTAAAAGCTGTGACGTCTGTAGTAACAACAGTGATGGGAATGTAAAAAGACAAATTTAGGTTATCAAACTGTTTCAGGAATGAAGTTAGAGTAGGAACATGTCTCTTCATTTTTCATTATTGCACTGGAAAACATTTTGAAGAGGCTTTCTGCTCTAAAACAGAAAGCTTGCATATAAAACGCTGTTGTCTGATGAGTTGAAGTCTTGGACTGTGGAGTGTTTCCTGTAGTGGAGTCAGTTTTATAAAAGACAGCATGTATGGACGTGTGTTAGTTCAGAATCTTCATGTTTCTGGATGTTAGTAAAGGAGTGAAACTTTAATTTCAGTTCATTAGAATCCCCTTTGGTCTCTGAGGAGCAGATTTATTCTGACACCAAACCTAAACTTCCTGTTTCTTCATGTGTTGTCTGTCCAGTGTTACCTGCTCCTCCACACCTGTGGCATCCGCTAATGTTCTCTTTATTGGTCCCAGTTTAAGTTACTGGTTTCTGTCTCTGCTCTTTGGTTCAAATGTTCGACTCTCCGTCAAACTCACGAGGCGTCTGCGGGCGTTGACCCGGCTTCACTGACTCCTTCTTCCAGGATTTCTCTGACCTGATCGAGACTCTCAGCCTGACGCACCAACTCCAGCTTCACCTGCAGAACGGAGGGGGAACATCACAATTTATGTTTCATATTAATGATAGATCAAGCTACAGCCAGACAGTTTCAACCACACTACGATGAGTAGAAAAACAATCAGGAGGTTCTGAATGCACTGGGTAAAAACCATGTCTCTGCTGTACAGTTTGACTATAATTCAATATTAAGTAAATGAAACTGACTTAGGGCCTTTGCTTAATACCATATTTACACATTTATTCTTGTTTTAAAAATAACACGAGCTTGGCTGTGCATATGGAATGATTCTTCAGCGTCTACATCAGCAGTAAACGTCCCTCATCTTCACAGATTCTCCAGGAGGAGCTGATACTGGTTTTTGATCCAGTTTCAGAGAACCACAGCATAAATACATTCTTTATAGGACGTCCCGTGTAACCTAAACCTGAAAAGGACTCATGCACAACATGAATGAAGGTCATGTGTGAACGCATACATGAGTAATTAGAATAAAAACCTGTGACTGGTACAGAAGCCCTAAGTTAACATACATCTACATATTTAGGTTAACTTCATGGTACCATGACATTTCTGTTGCTTTCTTAAGATCTCAGCTTATTTTTCTCCTTTAAGCCGGGTGTACACTGCCATTTTCCTGCGACCCAGACACCAATTTTTGCACGACTCACTTTGAAGTCGGGGCGACTCTCAGTCGGATCGGGCGTCGTTTGTCGTGCAGGGGGGTACAACGGCCGACTACGACCGCCCGACCTGCTCCCAACTGGTCAGAAGGATTTCTGGCATGTTTGATATTAGAGCTGTGAAAAAATATCGATACAGCAATATATCGTGATACTTTGACATCCGATACAATATCAATACTTCGACTCTTAATATCGATTTTTTTGTAAAAAATAAGAATTCATATTTTAGCCGAGTTGTTAGTAAAATATGACTTCCACATCTCCCCTGCAGTAAATGGCGCTGAAGAGCTACTCTGCTGTATGTCGCTGTGGCATTTCCTGTAGAAGCAGTCAGAGTGCATAGGTGAAAGGAGCGAACATGGCTGACAAAATAACACCTGCGCAATTCAAAGCAGACGTTTGGAAGCATTTTGGCTACAAAGTTAAAACAGGGAGCACAAACAGCGAGTTAGAGAAAGGAAATGCCGTTTGCAAGCTCTGTCTTGCTGCCATGAAATATAGCGGGAACACCACCAACGTATTGTGATTTACATATACATCATCTCTATATTTTTCTCAGTTAACTGTGTAGAATATCGCAATGTATCACAATATCATGATATCCTGATATATCGTGATACTATCGTATCGTGACCCAAGTATCGTGATGCGTATCGTATCGTGAGGTTCTTGCCAATACTCACCCCTATTTGATGTTTTGGTCGTACAACTACGGACACTTCACAGTGAGAGGAGAAACACGAGCAGAATAAACAACTTTGGGGGATTGTTTTCCTTTGTAAACGGTCAGACAACGTCCTAAATTACCATGACAACAGCTGGAATCACTTTCTAATGCACCCCCGCTATGATAAAGGAAATAAACGAGCAGGAAACATTCCTACCTGTGGACCTGCAGCTGATGCAGAGGGGATGATGGTTGTGTGTGTGGGAGAGAGAGAGAGCGGGAGAGACAGAGGGAGAAGAGAGAGAGAATATGACGGGGAACACTTCACCCTCAGACCCTGAGACTTTTTAAAAAGGAAACTCCGCAGGTTTCTGTCACAGTCTGTCCCGACTTCAGTCGTAGAGTGTGAGCACTCAGGTCGTGCGTCGTAAGCGATTCAATCGTACAGTATGAGATGACATTCCACCACGACTGTCGTATGGTCGGCTTGAAATCACACAGTGTACCCCCGGCTTTACTTAAAGTGACCTGTTACACTTACTGTGAAATTATATTTCAGTTTAAACAGACACAAAACTGGATTTGATTCCATCATAAATAATATGACATTCTTTTTTAAACAGACATGTAGTACTGAAAACTGAGATTGTGAAAACATGCTTCATTCTTCTTTTCAAGAGCTAAAACCAAAAACTGAGCTTAGACTTCAGAACTAGGGAAAGTTTAAAGATGAAGGAATGAGGATAAAAACAAACTTCACTGGTTCTGTTTAAATTTGGGCAATTTACAGAAATAATCTAATTGCTATTTTTTTCCCCAGTATTGTGATTTTATACATGATTATTTTTAGGTTCATTGTTAAATATGTTTTTCAACAAATACAAGCCATTAATTATTCTTTATTATAACTAGCAGAATAGGGATAAACAATTAAAAAAGAATTGAATTGCAATTTTGGCTCACATAGCAAATGTGATATAATTTGCTTTATTGAAGAGGACGATCATTTCTTTATGCTTGTTTTGAATAAGAAAAAAATATATATATGAAAAAGAAAAGTAGGATTTTTGTTAAGAAAAAAAAGAAACTAGCAACAGCAAAATGTGTTGTGTATATAATCTCTGCTGCAAAAAAATATCTATCAAACTTGTAGTTTAACACATTACAGGTTAAAGAAGTATAGCACCGTCTGCTATTTGAAAATTGCAACAGGTCATATTATGATTTAATCTAATTTGTGATTGCCCAGCCCTAGTTTCAACCTCTACTAACACAGTGCTTTGGCTTACGGTGGAACACTCATATTCTCATCTTTATTTCTGATATATCAGCTCTAAATATCAGCAGAAATGTTCGTGATGATTTACTTTATGAGATTACATCTTTTTTCTAAAAATTCCCACGTTACAGAACCAACAGTGTTGTTTTCCAGACATCATTAGCCAAATAAGACTGATAAAACATATCACGCTAAAACAGTCAAATAAAAAGAGAAGATTCACGTCATAGAAAGGCTCATGAGTCTATCACTCTTCTGATGGAGTTAACTCGTACAGGTGTGGTCGTCTCTCACCTGTAGCGACTGTGACAGCTGGACGAAGTCTCTCTGGACCGTCTGACTCGTGTCGACTTGCGAGCGTAGACTGATCACCTGACTGCGCAGCTCCAGAACCTGCTGCTGCAGAGACGCCTGAAACCGACAACATGAGCTGTATTTAAACTGAAGACAAAACAGCGTTCATAATAAGTTCACATGAATCTGAATCTACTGCAGACTGCTCTTTAGTGTTATTTTACTGTTAAACATTCAGGAATTCATCCATGAAACCAAAACCACTGAATACTGATGAGTAAAAACACCTTATGGAGACACTTTTTCATGATCAGAGCTCTGAGGGTTGGCAGAGCTGAGCGTCATATCTAGTCTCCTCTGAGCTTCTTCTCAGACAACAGTAGTGTTTATACATAGTTTATAAGTAGTTTCTACTTTAAAGGTCAAAGAGGGTTCTTCTAAAAGTGACAACAGTGGAAAAAGTCTGACCTTAAGGAGAACTATTATCATGAGTCAGGCTTACAGGATGAGAATTTCTAATTCCAGAGCACGTAGCCGTCTGTTTTACCTTGTCATTGCTCAGAGATTTGTTAGTTCCCTGAACGTGAGACAGCGCCACCCGCAGGGCGTCCAGCTCAGTGTGACAGGAGAGCAGCTCAGCCTGCAGCTGGTCCTTCTGAGTCTGGATCCTCTCGGTCTCCGTCTTCAGACTGGATAACTGGACTAGAACGTGAACAAAGAGACACGGGGAGACATCAACATGACCGTGGTTTTAACGGATCACAAGCTTGCTCTCATTTTATCTTTTTTATATTTTTATTATAATAATGGTGATTTCACCTCAGAAGATAAAGAACTTTAACTGGCCTATCAGAAAACAGATCAGGAGACATCCACTTACCTTCTAAGACTTCTGGAGACAGAACGTCCAGGATTGATCAGGAATAAAAGAAATAGAAAATCATCAGTGAGAAAAATATCAGTGAAAAAATTCTAAGATTGATTTGGGGAAAGGGTGAACAGAAATGTGAAGAGGAGAAGAGGAAGACGAAGAACAAGGAAAAGAAGAAGAATGAGGAAATAAGAGAGGAGGAAAGAGAGTTAAGGATCCACAGACCGTTCTCCTCGGCCCGGGTGTCCAGTTCCTCCCTAAGCTGGACGATCTCGATGCGGAGACGTTCTTCACAGTGCGCCCCCTGCAGGTCAGAGCTCAGCTGTCAGACCACAGACTCAGACCTAAAAATATCATCTTATCATCTGCTGATAAATTAAACTGTAAAACTGTAAATAAACATTTTAAACTAAAAACAGCAGGTCAAAGTCCGCCCAGACCTGAGTGTTAAAATGAGAGCAGTAATTTCAGCGTCATTCTGGAACAAACAGAAGCTGCTCTACAAAAATGAAGAACCAAAAACAAACATCTCACACGTAGAACATGTCTAAAGACAGTCTGCTGCTGAGATCTTCCTGAGTTTCTTTAAAACTCCCTAATGATGAAAAGAGACACGACAAGACGCTCAGAAGTGATGGAGTCCACTACTATTAGGGCAGGGTTTATACTGTTATTCAGTGAAACATATAATTTCACATAATCATAGGATCCATTAAAGAGAGGAGAGGACATACTGGTGGGAAGTGAAGAGTATGAAGCAGCTTCATGGTGCACAAGGATCAAAGATCACATGATATAAACCCTCATCTCCTCCCACTCTCATGGTAAATTTTCTGGGGTAATTCTGTGTTCACACATCAGCTCACCCCAACTTCACACCATCATTTACTAGATGTCTGGCATGTCAAAAAGTCTGGATCAAAAATAATGCCACATGTGTTTATACAAACAGCTCATCCTGAATATTATGTGTAATTTTTGTGCATGTGCCAATGGGGCTTCAGTTTTTTGCTGCAGTTGACATGGAGCTGAATTACCGTGATTAAAACTGGGGATGCTAGGGAATATGAAAATATCTAGAGATAATTACAGGTGATGCATTGGCTCTAAATATTGGCCTATATCAGCTGTAAATATTGGCTCTAATCAGCCTATACTGGCAGTAAATTTGTCCTATATTGCCTATAAATTTCAGCCTTTATTACCTGTAAATATTGACCAATATTGGCTGTGAATGTTAGCCTATATCACCTGTAAATATTTGCTTTCATCAGCTGATTGTGGCTTAGTTTTGGCCCATATTGCTTATAAATATTGGCTTTTATCAGCCTATATTGGCAGTAAATTTGTCCTATACAAGCTGTTAATACTTACTGATGTCAGCTGCTATATCAGCTGTAAATATTGGCCTATATCGGCTGTAAAATACTGGCATATATCAGCTGTATACATTGGCCTATATCAGCTGTAAATATTGGCTTTTATCACCTGTAAATACTGGCATTAATATTGCCATAACAGATATCAACAAACATCCATCTCTCATTAAAACCCTGATCAGTGCTCATACCTGCAGTGATGCGGTTAACGCTGAGCTGCTGTCGGCTCCTTCCTCCTCCACCTCCTCTCCCTTCAGCCTGGACAGATCGCTGCACATCCTCCTCTGGGACAGGGACAGCTCGGCCTGGACGGGAATTCATTTGGGTTAAACCTTTATTTATGAGTGGCAAATACCTCATTCTATCATAACATTTTCTAAAGAAAACTGTTCAAATTTGACAAATATAAAAATGTTCAATCTTTGAGTAATGCTGTTTTAATATCTGTACTGTTCGAGGCTGAGAAAAAGATTCAATTTAACATGTTAACCCATCAGAGATGCTGCTTCTCTAACAGAGCAGAGAGAATCGTTTCTGTTTTTAGCTCTTTTTCAAACCAGCTGTAATTTCACGTCTGATCATAAGATGCATGGATTTCATGGTCCCTAACAGGCTATTTCCCATGGTTTGAAGTTTTTATAAGTGTTGGACAATCATCGTCTCTCACCAGCCGACTCTGCATGGCGCTCTGTGATTGGCTGAAAGATTTCTGCAGATCCTGCAGGAGAGCCTCAGAGGACTGAACCTGAGACTGAAGCATCGATACCTGAAAATAAAAACAAACCAGATTAGCATGTTAGTCTGCACACGTCATGTCTACTGTTATATATGAGAGAGTCTCTGACCTGTTTGTGCGTGTGGTTAGTCTGAGTGTCCAGCTCTTTCTCCAGCTCTTCTTTCTCCGCCTGCAGACGGCTCACCTCCTCTCTCAGCTCTGACACCTGAGCATCAAACCAGACACTCTTGATTTAACCAATCCTTCATTTATAGGGTTACTGAATCACGCTAGAAGTTAAGGTTTTCAAAACTTTACATCTGTTTCAATATCATGTGCTATAAAGCGATAAAGACAAAGATAAATAGTAGACTGTAGTTGGTTCCTGCTGCAAGTGATCCCAGAATCCTTTGTGGGTAGCTTGCAGGTGATTCAGAAGAGTTTAAACTTAGCTCTCATGATTCATTATCCACATTTATCATCCAACTGTGCTTCCATATTTTAAAAGTACAGTCAAAAGCAGGTGTGTTAAGGAGGATTTGTAAGAAATAAAGGCACCATGTTTCAGAAAAACCAAACCAAAAGTCTACCTGGGCGTTAATAGCGTCCCAGTCCCCATGTGTGACCAGGCGGTGTCCGGGCGGAGGCAGGTAAATCGCCTCAGGTACCAGAGTTCCCGTGGAGACCAGTGAGTCGGTGTCGTCCTGAGCGTGCGGTTTTCTGGGCAGAGAGGGCGTGTCCATGGAGAAGGACGACAGAGACGCCGAGTCGCAGTTCCTCAGTGAAAAATAACCGTCTGACGTCAGCGGTGCTGCTTCTCCGTCCGTTGCCTCCAGTTCAGCCTGCTGGTTCTGCTTCCTGTCTGAAGACGGCGCCTCGGCCTCCATCAGGCTGTTTGATGTCTGAGAGTCATTGCTGATGGCGTCTATGTCCACTCTGCTCTTTCTTCCACTCATCTAACAGAAGGAACGGAAATGTGAACATCCAACAGAACCAGGGTTATCCTGCCTCTCTAATGCTTGTGAAAGACTTCATACTAAAGAGTCAAAGGTCAAGCTGCTGCAGGATTAGATCCTCACAAACATGAGATGATCCGTTCTCAGCAGAATGATTTGATTAGCAATCATTTAGAGAACTAAAAATCAGAAAAACACAAAGTTAAACACATTTAAGTCTTAAAGTCAAAGAGCTGCAGATGCAGAATGCAGGAGAGGAGATGACAAAAGAACTCACAAAGAAGAAATTAAGCAAAAAATCCTAACATGAGATGATAAATGCACAAAAGCCTACATTTATAAGTTGCACAGATGTCTCACTATGATGTCTAACAATATGAGAGCAGCTGCTAAGGGTCTGTACAGTTGTTAGTGTGCACAGACACTCGAGTGCTGATTCATTTCTCACACATCTCTACACCATGTTTACATGCTACAGTAGTTCAGCTCTGTTAGCGGTGCATGCACTATATGAGCCGTGAGCAAGAGAGTGATGTAGGAAAGGGAGCACACACATCTATGGGCAATTTAGAGTCACCAAAGAACCTAATGAGGATCTTTGAACTGCAGGAAGAAGCAGAAGTTCTCAAAGAGAACCCACAAATGCACTGAAACTCAAACCAGGAACCTTTTTGCTGTGAGGTGACAGCACTAACCACTGCTCCACTGTACTGCTCCACAATAATATCTGTGATTTAAAACTCATCCAGAAAACATAAAACACTTTGTCTGTCTCTGGGAACTCTGCTCTGACTTTTCTGGTACAAGAGTTATAAACATATTCCTGAAAACACGAAGAAGCCACCAAACGAAGATCCTGCCTCACAGCCAATCACAGGCCTCGTCACTCATCACAGTAGCATGTAAAAAATAAGAAATAAAACACTGACCATGATGTGTCCGCTCGCTCTCCTCCACTCCACCGGCTGAGACTGAAGGACAGAAATCCGAGCTTCATACTGAGCGGCGGTTTCTGTGAACAGGATCGGGATCATGAAGCGTATTTAGACGAGATTATTGCACGTTCAGACTTCTAACTTCCTCCCTGCTCGGTGTGTTTGTGTTTACTAGTTTAGTTCTTCACAAAGTGTGGGTCAGTCAAAGGTCATTTACAATAACTCAAACCATAACTATAATTTTAAATAAAAACATTTTTAGTTCCCAGAATTTATTTATTTATTTTTTTACATATTTCTTTAATGTCTCAGAAGTAAGAAAAGAACAGCCAGGAAATATAACTCAAACATCACCTTTAATCATTTATTTGGCCTGCTGTTTGAACCGGTGTCATGGTTTAATTGGTGATAAATTAAGTGGTGACACCCGTTTAGGGCTGGGCAGTTAACCAGATATTAGATTAAATAGCACTATGGCACGCTGCAATTTTAAAACTAGAGATGAAGACGTGTGATGTATGTTTGCTTCAAAAACTAAGACACAGACTATATTATATCTCTGATTTTATTTAATTCACTTCAGAAAACACACCCCACAGTTTCAGTTCTCTTTCCTGCTAAAGTCTCCTTTTTCTTTCAGTGTTAATGAGAATGAGTTCAGCATTTTAATTTTTCATTACTTTTAGTTAACTAATAGGCCTCGGTCACAATGAGAATTTAAACTCTTATACTAGACGTAGTAGAAGTTAAATTATATTGACACCTCCTAAATATTACACTTATTAAGACGCTGCACAGACCAGCAGACAGTGTTTTATTAAGTTACTGCTGTATTTACTGTAATATTAGAGCAGAGTAACATCTGTTTTACACTCAATATGCTCCAAAAATACTAAACAACCCCAGACTCCTAAATGATGCAGATTCCTGCTTTTATTTAGAGCGTTAAAAAGTCTGACGTCTCTGCACTTATCAGACAAGATTGAAGTACAGTTAAGCTTTTAGGTGGTATGAGCAGCTGTCAACGCTGATAAAAGCAGAATAAACCTTTTAAAATTGTCACTGTAGATACATTTTTAGTTGTGGCTTTATTCCTGTGCAGTCTAAGACATTTCTCTCTCGTTGCCGGTCATGTCTCTCCTCTCTACCTGCCGGTCTTTCCTCTTCCCTGTCTTAAAGGCTACAGTGACAGTGTTAGGACTCAGGCAGTTTTCTTTCTCCTATGAAGACCAAACATTAAAGCCTTAGTAAGTTCAATAAGAGCCTGTTCAAACTCTGACAAAAACACACGGACGTACCTCGGAGAGCCTCCTGGAGGGACTGGATCTCTTGATCACATTGTTTTTGCAGCTCTGCCAGTTCCTCCTGTTTGCTCAGCTCACAGATCGTCGCCACACCCTGCCAGTGCTCCACCTGAGCTCGGCACTCGGCTAGCTGGGCCTGGAGACTCGTCTCTGGAAAGGAGAAACAGGTTTCTGATGTTTTGCCTTTATTATTGTCCATGAACTTTTGAACCAGTGGACGCAGAATCACATAAACATGGGAAACAAGGAGGAGACACGTTAGAGGGAATCTGCTGTAATCGATCCGAGCAGAGCTTTAAAATAAGATAAGAACATTTATCTGATAGGTGTTAAGAACTCTGCAGCCTGCCTGTCAGCACATTCAGCTTTTTAAAGCCTTCAGGCATTTGTGTTTGTTTTCCTGTTTAAACTCAGAGCTGTTTGGTGAGCATGAATCCTTTAGAACGTCTGACATAATGAAACGCTTTAATTTTACAAACACCTCTATGAGCAAAGACGAGGCCTTCATGCTGTTTGACTGTGTATTTAAACTACGGTTTATATTTTCCAGTACGCTGGAGGGTTAATAAGGGCTGGAAATGAAAAATTACAATTATTCATGTGAGCAGTGTTACTCAACCAAAGGGCCAAACTGTTGAAAAATACCTTTGCAAGAGCCACAGTCTAAGTGGAGAAAAGCAGCAAAAAATAGTGATTAAAATTAGTTAAAGGTGGCAAAAATGGTCCAAAAGTGGCAAAAACATGCAAAACATTTGAGAAAAATGGGCAAAAAGCAGTCAAGAGTGGCAAAATAGGGCAAAAAATAGGAAACAAGTGGTGTTAAATTTAAAAAATGGTAGCTTAAATGGGCAAAATTGTGAAAAAGAGCAAAAATGGGAAAGAAGTGTCAAAATGAGTCAAAAAAATATAGGAAAAATGGAGTACTTAATAGTAAAAGACAGCTTAAATGGGAGAAACATGGCAAAAGAGTGGTGAAAAGGGGCAAAAATTGGGAATAAGTGTCATATCGAAATGGCAAAATGGGCAAAAAAAGTAGGAAAAAAAGTGGTATTCAATGGCAAAGATAGCTTAATTGGGTGAAAAGTGGCAAAAAAATTGTGAAAAATGGCAAAAAAAAAAAGGATAAATGGGACAATTAAGTTTGACAATTAAAGCCTCCTGTAGAAGTCTGGGAAAGAAACCGATTAATGTGACTAATTTCTGAGGTCAAAGTTCCCTTTATAAAAGGTTTTCTGGGGGAATAATACTTCAGATTAAGACATAAAAGAGCCACAAATCATCACAAAAGAGACACACGCTGAGTATCTATGCATTAGAGTAAAAATGTAAATAAAATTATGTTAGGATTACTACTGTCTGGATTTAATTTCTGCTTGTGAAAAATAAGGGATGCAACTAAACCTCACATTGAATGAAAAACTAAAACAAATGAGGACAAAAATACAGATTTTAACACGTTTTATATAATGTGTAGATCCTTGGTTGCCAGGGATTTTTTTTTTTTTAAGTATGGCTGCCAGCCAGGGTTCTTCACTGAGGAGAGTCTTCATCTCTCCTCTCCTCCATAAAGCCCAGATCAGAGGAGGGCTGCAGTGATGGTTCTCCTTCTGGATCTTTGTCCCATCTCCTCCAGGATCTCTGGAGCTCAGTCAGACTGACCATCAGGTTCTTGGTCTCCTCTCTCACTAAGGTCCTTCTCCCCCGATGGAGACCAGGTCTAGAAGAGTCCTGGTTGGTCCAGACTTCTTCATGTGAGGATTCTGGAGGCCGCTGTTCTCCTGGGAACTTTCAGAGCAGCAGAAATGTCTCTGAGCTCTGCAGCTCCTCTGACCTTTGACCTCATGGCTTGGTTTTTGCTCTGATATCATTGTCAGCTGTGAGGCCTTCTATAGAGGTGTGTGCCTTTCCAAACATGTCCAGTTTAATTTACTACAGGTGAATTTATATCATTAATCACAGTAAACAATGGGGCCTATTAGATACTACAGTTTTAATTTTCTTTGAAAACCAAAGCAGACAAATCATACAAAGGAGAGAATATGTTAACAATATGAGCTCAAAATATTTTACAAACCTTTATAAGGAAAAATAAGAAAAAGGGGATTTTGCAGTTTTTGTTGTCAAAATTCAGAAATCAAATATTATACTTATTATTAAGTTAATTTAATTTTCATTAATGTGGAAAAAACAGGATGAAAATCATGATAAATAAAGACAGGCGTCAACAGTCAGTAAAATTACTAAGAAAACAAACTTTAGTCATAAAAACGCACTTTTAACATCTTTGACACTCAAAACTTTTTAAATGCTGAAGTTGAGTAAACACATAAAATGCCAAAGTAACTTCGTTGACTCTAAATCCTTCAGTAAACTACAGAACTGTAAAATGTTCAAGTCTGTTTGGGACAAGTACAGTTAGCTAGCGGCTAGCAGAGCTCGTTCATTTCTATGATGAACGAAGCTAACAGGTCGGTATGCGCGCTTTATTTCCGCTTTTACATCAGTATGATTCCTTCAGAGAGAGAAATAAAACTACAACAGTCAATAAGTCATCATAAATGTTGACTTAAACTCCGGTCTGAGCTAACACACACCCGTTCCGTTAGTTACCCAGCATTCACGTCGTGTAGAAATACTCGGAAAGAATAGTTTCAGCCAGGAGTGAATCACAGTCTGGCACCAAAGAGACGAAACAAAAGTGAAAGTCGAACAAATATAACTTCTGTTACTGTGTGATATAAAACAGCCCTGAAACGACAAGTAAGAAACGACCTTATTTAGACAGTTTGTTACGTCTGCATCATAACTTAGAGCTCGTGAAACCAATGAAGCTGGAGAGTCTTGGAATGTCTCGGGAATTCCGAGCATCAGAGGGACATGTGAATGCCGCATTAGCCCCAGTGAAGAAGAGCAACAAGTGTCCGCTAATGTTTATTAGAGTCTGAGTCTAACACAGAAAAGAGTCAGATACCGACCAATCCTGACAGTTTTAGAGTTTACATGCTGTTAAAAAGATTAAAGTTGAACTCTGAGGGTTATTTTTTACCTGAGTCTTCACTCATCTTCTCTTAAGGCTGTCACAGTCCAGCTAAAACGCCCTCCGACCGCAGAAACGTCTATCGAAAGTTCCAGAAACGTAAAATCAGATCCATGTTTTATAAAAGCTCCAGGTGTGTCCTTTAGTGCACAAATTATCAGTTCAGTGTCAGCCTCAGGAAACAACTTTCCCCGGTGTAAGCCTGCGGAAATGACGTCAATGCCCTTCCTGTTCACACATGCCTTTCTCTGCTGTGCGGACTTCAAGCCGCACTTTCATTATCGTGTTTTTGTTGGAAAACCACAAGAAAAGTGGACAAAAGTAGGAACTTACCGACATTTCATTTTAATCCACCATTAAATCAAATATAAAGATTTTTTTTCAATAGATTGAGGTTGTGGTATGGAAGCCCAAATGTGCCAGCGTGAATAAAACTAACTCTAAAAAGTCATAATGACAAACCTTGTTCTGGAAAAGTAACTGATTACATTTTGAGTCTGTACTTTCACTTCTACTGAAGTGAGTTTTAACCAGAGTTAGTGTACTTTTACTTGACAACAATACTGTTGTTTTTTTCTAGCTCAAAGAGAGAGACTGATTCCACATCACAGCCCCAGAACAGCTGAGGTTCTTTGGCTCAAATTTCTAGTGGATTTGTTTTGTGTTTTTTTGGTGCTTTGTGAGACGTATTTGCACCATGACTGAAGTTATCCACATAGATGTCGTTTCCACCTGTGGTTTTAGGTGATCCAAAAGAACAGTGTGTATTCTTCATCAGTGTGCATTGCCGTCCTAGAGGTGACCCACCTTGCCACGGGTTTTCCAAAGTTACTGCACCTCTGACTAACGGTATTTCTTTCAAAAGTATTGTTTAAATGCATTTAAGTGTGGATCAATATTGACAATTTAAAGTGCTAAATTTAACTCTGTATGATTCTAGTTAACTCTGTGATTTTGCTGCGTATTTATTATAAAGGTGTGACTCTAGCTGAGATCTACTCTCGTTATGGTCAGTAAGGAAAGACCATTTTTACTGCACGACTCCTCAGTAGCTCCTCAGTACTCTGAATAAGTTGGAATCAGATGCTTTATGCGTTACTCTAGTAGATTTATACACCAGTGCTTTTACTTCTACTTAAGCTAAATTCAACCACAGTAAATGTACTTTTACTGGAGTAAAATAGTCCTGTACTTTTCCATCTCTGGTAATAGGTGTATATCTAATAATACCAAAAAGTTTCTACAATAATCCCTGTAATAGTGACAAATAACATGTAAAAACTACTAATTTTCCCAACTCAAAAACTCTCTCCCTTAAATAAAAATGTAGTTTCTAAAAATAATATTTAAAACAACAAACCAAAGTTTGCTTGTTAATTTTCACTTAATTTCAGAATTGTATGAAATGCTTTAGTTACTTAAAAGTGTTGATTCCTCTCATTAATCTTACCTTTTACACCCCTGGACCCATGTGGATCACTGGGGTCCTCTGCTCCTCCTGGTCATCCCTCAAACTCAGCAGAAACTCTGAGGTTAGCATGCTTTTATTTTACTGTCAGATATAAAGAACCATGTGAACTATGGCAGTAAAACAGAGAAAAATAAATATCTATGTCATTATATACAAGAATTCAATGAAAAGTGAGTATAATCCACAATTAAGGTGATAAGGAGGGGATCAAAAAACTTTTAATACCCTTTTTTACTAAGACTACTTCCTTCTAGTAGAGATTAATTCAAAAACAGTTGGTGTTTTAAAAGCCCTGAGTGCATAAATACGTATTTGCTGTTTTTATTTATTCGGTTGCAGCAGAGGCCGACACTGGCGGACAGTTGACATTAACTGAAACAACACGCACTGACAAAAACACACAGAAATGCTTCAAATTTTAAAGTCAATGATTAGATGAAAAAGTTTCAGTTTCATGTTCATCTGAAAACAAGGTCGATCTAAACGTGTTCATCCTGGATTCTGAGACGAGTTTATATACAAACCATCAGTCCCTGCTCTCCTGTTCCTCACAGCACCCCTAAAACCTGGAGGACTGCTGGATTTGGAGCGTTCCCTAATGCAGTTGCTTTTTTAAACATTTATTTTGGAGCTTTTTATTTACTTATTGATAGAGGAGGACAGTTGGAGTCAAAATCAGGGATGAGAGCAGGAAGGAGCTGCAGGCTCGACCTGATGTGGAGCAGCCTATTCTCTTGGCCATCATTTCTGTTTGCATTGTGTTCAGAGTCGTTTCACCCTTCTGCAGCAGTGTTGTTGAATTAGCAGCATGCTTGAATTCGTTGGGAAGGTTTGCATTTCATTTTTAACTTGCAGCATTTAGGAGTATTCTGCACATTTGTGTTATTTCCATCTCCAGTCACCTTTTATCAGCAGTTTCTGGCTCATTTCAGCACGTCACTTTGAGGTGAAGTTTTACATTTATTTAAAAAAGCAAGGTAGTAATGCATGTTCAGAAGTAACACTTTAACATATTCAAAGTAAATAAACCGTAAAGGGACCGTTAAATACTGCTCTTCTCCAGAAAAAGTAGTGCTATTTATTAATTTTAATGCATTAACTAGTGCAGTATATCACAAAGATATTAAGCTCAGTTTTTGTCTTTAAACCAGGACTCGACAATTGGGAAAATAATCTAATTCCAATTTTTTTTTAACCCAATATTGCAATTAAATATGCAATTATATCTTAAGTTCTTGAGCTCATGTATTTTTCAACAAAAACAAACAATAATTAATTTTATACTATAACCAACACAAGATTAGACTAAACTAGGGCTGGACAACCTAAAAAAATCTAATTGTGATGATTTTGACTCATTTTGCAAAATGGATATGAACTGTTGTACTAAAGGGAATGATCATTTTAATACAATTCTCATATTTAAAAAGAAAAAAACAAACAAAAGTGATGAAAAATTTTTTTTTTGTACACTATTCCAAAAATATGCCACTAGAATGACTGCATGGTATGAAATGCATACCATTTCTGCTGCAAATAAACCTGTTTTTTTGTTACAAATTTCAGGTTAAAGAAATATTGCACCTTCTGTGATTTGAAAATTGCAGCAGTCCATATTGTGATTAAATCTAATTTTTGATTAATTGCCCAGCCTTTCTTTAAACCAGGAAACTGAAGTTCAAAGCTGCTGCTGATAAAAAAAAGAAGTCTTTTAACACCTGCTTCCTTTACTCAAGAGTTAAAGTTTCCTTTGTTTTCAATTAAAAAAAACAGGATCTGGAGGCTGCTCACCTAAACTTAAAAATGATGATTCAGCACATTTTTAACCTTGAGACATTTATCTAAGCTTACAGGAGTGTGATTGTTTCTATCCTTATAAATAGACACAGAGATCCAGCCTTATTCTCTTACATGCACCAGATCGATTTGATCCAGAAATCTGATATTCAAAAAAAAATCCTCTTCAGTCTTGGTTTGCAGTCAGACGAGGTGTGGCGAGGAGGAAAGACTCCAGACGAGCATGCAAGAGAAGCTTGAGGCAGTTTTCCCAATAAAACACAAGTCATCCTCAAAATCTCAGCGTGCAAATCTCAAGAATAGATGTTTGGGTGAGATATGTCGTCTTAATCGACACTTCCACATGGTCATATATTTTCTTCTCCAGAGTTCAGGTATTAAACACTTTTATTAGAGTTCATTGTAAATAAAAACATGGTCACATTGTAGGAAGTACAAAAGTTTGCACAGATAAAACATTTGATTCCTTCATTAAAGGACTTCTGCAGATACTAGAATATTCTACGTACTGGCTAACACATAGACATTCACCGTATGGATCTGGATAAATACCAAAAGTGTAACTTCATGATACAGAGCAGCTGAAAGTGGGTATAAAATGCTGGTGAAACTGGTTCAAAGTGACTCATGTAACAGTGCTGTACGCCGTTTAACCAAAATACAGTTTCTCTGATAAAGAAATATAAATAGTTTGTAAAGTTTTAAATATTCATAAGTGGTATACGCCTACGTTTCTTTGAGTGGAGCAGAGGCACAGAGGACGACTAGAAACGCTCACATCAGAAGGATCTCAGTAACAAAAGTGTGTTTTTAGAGTTCTCAGAGGTCACATGATCTAGCAGGTAACATGTTTACAGTGTCAGAAGCACCAGAGTGTACCGTGTGCATATTTCTGATCTTACAGTGAAGTGCTACGTCTTTATTCACAGGTCCATGTCCTGATCACTGACGCTCTGACGCAGATACTCTTCATACAGCTTCTTCTAAAAAAGACAGAAACACAACCAAGGTCATTAAAGATGATCATCTAAAATATTTATCCAAACCTACAGCCTTCATTGTTGAAGTTAGACCATGTCTTTCTTGCCTATCGTGATTTTAAGGGTTAAACACGAAGCCCAATACTTATTTTTTTGTGCCTGTTTCATGAAAACAGGATACCTTTTTGGTTTTGACCACCTCCTGAACATACTCCAGCTTCTCCTGCAGCTGTCGCTTCTGTTTACCCGACAGAGTCGGCTGAGTTCTGCAGGAATGAAAGGAAAAGGAGTTGTAGTTTACATTATCATTATTTCAAAATTACACAAACAAAAGTTCACAGCTGGAGTGTTGAGGCAGAATCAGAGTAAAAAGAAGTCACATTTTAAAAAAAGAAAGAAAGTCACATCCTGAGCGCGACCTCAGAGGAAACGGATCTTCTGCTCGTACCTGAAGGAGAATCGTGCGATGATGAGCAGGAGGAAGGAGAGGAGGACGAGTCCACCGACGCCGTACAGCTGCTGCTCCATGGAGAACGAGTCAAACACTCTCACTGCAGGAGTCTGTGGGTTAAAACAGCAGCTGAGATCAGACTTTACTGCGTCATGTGTGCAGTAGTCAACACAGCAGCGACCGTCTGAAAGCTCACCAGGTACATAGAGAGCACCTCGGTGCCGTTACGGCCCACGGCCATCTCCAGCAGCTCTTTAGACAGCGAGCCAAGCACCAGCAAGACCATGAGAGCGAGAGGAACGCTGAAGCCGAGCAGAGTCAGGAAGCACGTTTTACAGCGAGCACGCCGGTTAGCGGCACTCGTCTGTCTACGGGAGAAAAACAAAAGTTACACTCAGAGGAAATCATCAACTCATCGGCAACTTCTGCTCTGGATTATAATCAAGTTAACAAGTTCAAAATGTAATCACATATTCTCAGCACACTAAAGCAGCATTTATGAGCCCTGAATGTTAGAACCGTTCCACAGACCGTCTACATCAGCCCAGGTGTTTGTTACCTGTCGTTTAGGAGCGTGTCGGTGATGGCCTCACTGATGAGTTCACAGTCTTTCTCCAGAGAGTTCAGCGTGTTCTGAACCGTCTGGTTGATCGTTTTCTCGACGGTACGGCAAACCTCCTCGATCTGGTTCACACAGCGGCTCGGCTGAAGGTGGGGAGAGATTTTTAACAGAACAGAAATATTAGAAAGTGTAAGATCAGAAAACAGAATGATATCAAAGTAAACTGTCACCTTATTTGGGTTAGGAATGTAGATAGTCGGCATGTCAAAGCCACATTTGTTGAGTCCTGGTCGTTTGCAGAGCTCCTGAACAATCTGCATCATCACTCTCTGAGACAAACGGTACAAAGATAGAAAGTCAGAGGAAAAGAGACCCCAGCACATTCTGCTATTGTCAAATTTCAAAATGACTGACTCTCAGTGGGATTTAAAGTTTTAACCAGTGTGTCCTTAAACAGTGCACAAGCAAAGAGACTCTGCAGCATAAACAGTTGCATTAAAGCAGTAATACTCATTATTTGTGGCTCTGTTATGTCTTAATTTTAAATATTATTCCCCCAAATAATCTTTAAAAGGGGAAAATTTTTGCCATTTTCACCATTCTTGGCACTTTTCACCCATTTAAGCTGTCTTTTGCCATTAAACACCCCCTTTGTCCTATTTTTGCCCATTTTGCAACTTCTTTTGCCACTAATTCCCCATTTTTTCCACCTTTTGCCATTAAATACCACTTTTTTCCCAAATTTTTGCCTATTTTTTCCCTTTCTCACCATTTTTGCCACATTTTGCCCATTTAAGCTACCTTTTGCCATTACATACCACTTGTTTCCTATTTTTTGCCCATTTTTGCCAGTCTTGACTGCTTTTTGCCCATTAAATTCACTTTTCCTTCATTTTTTTGCCATGTTTTTCCACTTTCCACTGGACCATTTTGCCACCATAACTCATTTTTCTGACACTTCTCACCCATTTTTGCTACTTTCTGACTTTTTTTCCCACTTTTTCTCCACATTTTCACCCCTTTTTGCTGCATTTTGATCATTTTTTGCCACCTTTAACTAATTTTTATTGCTACTTCAAGCTGTTTTTGCCACTTTTCACCTCTTAGATCGTGGCTCTTGCAAAGGTATTTTTCATCAGTTTGGCTCTTTGGCTGAGCAGGGTTAAATAACACTGCATGAAAGTGCTTTTATTTATCAAGCTGCCGAGACCTTTTGTCCCTTCTTCAGAGATGTTTATATCCAGAATGTTCAGGGAAAACAGATTTATCTGTGGCTGATTCTGCTCATACCTGTCTGTCACACTCTCCTCCGGCCTCGTCAGCTTTGCTCAGGTAAAATTTTAGACGGTCACCGTGTTTCTCGTTCAGACTCTCCACGATGTTGAGCGTTCGTTTACACAGAGCCTGACCCATGGGGTCGAAGAAAACCAAGATCAGGTCACAGAGATCACCTGGAGGAGGGCAGTACAATCATCCATGAGGATTTCTATTTAACAGACAAAGTCATTGAGGTCAACATGTGTGTTCAACATGACGTCTTTAAAGCAACAACATACAATTTAAGTTTACAAAATAAAGCTGGGATTTATTTACTTCTGAAACTAAATTTGGTATTCTTTTTTCAGATATTAACGGGCGTTTTGCCTTTAACTGATAGGCCATCTGAAAAGAGTCTGTGGGGGAAGACAAGCAGCAAACACACAGAGACTGGGAATCAACCCTGCCACCAGTGAGCCGAGGACCACAGTCCTAGTCCACAGACGCACGCTCCACCAACTGAGAAAAACCCACGCCTTAAAGTGGATTTTCTATGGAAGTGGGGGATTTGGGAAAAAACTGGAAAAGTAAAATAACTGTTCAGAAATACTGTGGCAGAAAATGCCTGGTAAAACTTTTGAAGTAAAGGTTAAATCAGTGGTTCCCAAAGTGTGGACCATGTCCACCTGGTGGGCACTGGAGGTAAGGAAAAATAAACGGTGGTGGCTCATTAATTATGCTGTGACTTCACTTTCATAGCAGCGTTCATTTCTCTAAAACTACACTAAAATAAAGATATGGAGGTAAACACTCAGAGAATCCTGTAATGGTTTTTTTGAGGTGTTGGTGGGCCACAGAAAGACCTGGTTTAAATGGAGCTGTGGGATCTTTCAGTCTGGGAAAAGCTGGTCTAGATAAAGATGATTGCGTGTTTACATGAGTGAAAGAAAAGTCTAGTCTGGTTCCTTATAATAGTTAGTGTTACAGAGGAGCCTTAAATCCCCTCGCAGATCCTCCATAACTACAGAACACAAGAGGCCACTGAGGGAAAACTCACCAAGCCACAGGATCACCTCGTCCACATCAAACGGATACTTCATATCTCCGTCCACCAACCCCGGAGAATCAACAAACGTCACCAGGCTGAACCGCTTCTGCCTCGACGTGCAGATCTCTGTGCTCAGGTACTCTGAAACACCTGGAAACGTGCAAGATTGTTTATTATGATAAAATAACAGCAGGGCAGATTTATTTTAACACATAGTTGCTGTGCTTGGAAACAAGCCTCCTCTTTCTCAGTACTGCTGGATAATATTTCTAAGCCGTTTGCTGCTTTTAGTAAAACGCAACAAACATTTTTGTTTCTGTTTCATAAGAGAAGTGATACAGGAGCGTCTGACTGTACCCAGGGTTTCCAAAAAGGCAGAAAATGTGATGCTGACTGATAAATATGTGATGTTTTTGCATCCTAAACAGATATACCACCTCAGTATTTTTCTACTAGGCAAAAGAGCCATTTCTTTCTAAATCAAAACATTCAGATGTTGGGATCACAGAGAGACAAAGAGCGCCATTGTGGCTCCTCAGAGGAGAAAAGGGAGGATTGTGTTACCAGCTGAAATCTCACCTTTGAATTCTTGCAGAGGTTTGAAGTGTGGATACAGATGAAGGGTGGCGTTTCCCTGAGAAAACAATCAGAACAAAATCAGTTCAACAAACGGGATCTCCACTATTTATCAGATATGTTCATCATGTTATTTTATATACTGATGTCAAATGTTTATTTGTATTTATTTGTGCAGACTCACTGTTAGAGATTCTCTCTTGCGCCCGCTTGTAACAAAGCTGAAGCCCTGGGTCTCGATGGCTACTCCTGTTCGCTGGATGTGCTCTTCAACATACCTGGAAAAAATAAATACAAAAAAGGATCAGGGGGTGGAAAAAGAACGGGGTACCTGCACATTTTTTACACTAAAGACTTTGTAATACTTTTTTGTTAGACCCAAACCAAAAACATAAATACTATTTCTGCACTGACTGGCTTTAGTCCTTTATCAGATTTAATGTCACGATCTCGCTGTGTTCAGATGAATAACCTTATTCCTGATCTTTAGCTTGGGACAGTGATACTGTGAAGCCACATGTGGCTCTTTTGGGACTATTTGTGGCTCTTTTTATGTCTTAATTTGAAATAATATTCCCCAAGAAAACCTTAAAAAGGAGAAACTTTTTGCCCATTTCACCATTTTTGCCACTTTCCACCCATTTCAGCAATGTTTTGCCAATAGACACACATTTTTCCTATTTTTTTGGCCATTTTGTAATTTCTTTTTGACACTTTTCGTCCAACTAAGCTAAATACCACTTGTTTCCCTTTCCCCAAATTTTTGCCACTTTTTGTTCTATTTTCACCATTTTCTGTCACATTTTGCCCATTTAAGCTTCCTTTTTCCATTCCATACCACTTCTTTCCTATTTTTTTGCCAATCTTGAATGCTTTTTGCCCATTTTAGTCACTATACATGCATTTTTTTGCCACTTTGTTGCCACTTCTTGACCATTATTTGTCACCTTTAACTCATGTTTTTTTGTCACTTCTCACCCATTTTTGCTACTTTCTGACCATTTTTGCCAACTTTAATTTATTCTTATTGCAACTTCAAGCTTTTTTTTGCCACTTTTCACCTCTTACATTGTGGCTCTTGCAAAGGTATTTTCAACTATTTTGCTCTTTGGTTGAGCAGGGTTGAGTAAGAAAGACTTTTTTAGTTTCTCCCAATTATTTGGGATCAGTAGGACCAGATCAGTTTAAAATGCCAGCCTTGTTTTTGAACAGGAGGTAGTTTTTATTCTAACCAAAAATGATATCTGTAAATCTCCTGAAGGTCCCGTTTCTGCAGAAAATACTGGATCAATTTTAGAGCAGATGTTCTGGTTGAGTGTTGTCAGGGGTCTTCAGTCAGTCAGGAATGATGTCGTCATTGAGAGAGGGATAGGGGAGTAGTTTTTCTTGTTGTTTTGATGATGAGTGGCACGGACTTGTTCAGGTCAAACATGAAAAAAAATCTCCACTGAAAGTTCTGACTTTCTAATATTTACCAGTTGATGAAGGAGCTTTTCCCAGCTGAGTGGTTTCCCATCAGCATCACGGTGATTTTCTTCCTTGGCGGCAGAAGCTTCACGCCAACCGATTCAGCCATGGCGATCAGCCCTGAGTTAACAAAGAACATGGTCAGAGTGGTGCCTGATGACTAATTTGCAGACGATGCTGCTGGTTCTGTCAGATAAAGGCGGAGCCATTAAAGTGGGATTAACCCCAGAACTTAATGCAGATGTTCAAGAACAAATAAAGACAATTTCTAATTATTTTTTTTATCAGGTTAAAATCTGGGAATGTGTGGAAAGCATCTGAAAAACAGATCCTGTAGACTCTACAGGAATCCAGAACTAATACAGTGGCTCTGCTGTTGCATTCACGTGCATTATGGAAAAATGCGTTGTCATACATTTTGGCTCATTTGAAGTTTCTAATCTGAGATTTCGTTGTAGCTACAGGTGTGTCTAAAATAAATACAGGGTTAAAGTGGGTTTATCATGAAATAATCAGCAGATGGCATTGCTTAGAGTTAATCCTTACCAAAAAAGGCTTGAAACGTTTTTTTAACAATACAGTAATATTTCTAGATTTATGAAACCTGCGTTTTGTGAACTGAAATGCAGAAAAATATACAATTCAGCTACTTTCTCCTTTGGAAATACACCTATAAGTATAGCTGTCTATGTGGAGTTTACTTCATTTGTTTCAACAATTAAAACAGGACACATTTTAATACTTTACGGATTAAAGCAGAGCTCCTAAGTTAAGAAAAACTTATCACTGGTAATGAAGTATCCGAGCAGCCTGTGAATGCATCCCTCTTATATCAAACCACACCTGAACTCACTTTAAAAAAAAAAGCGGAAAACAAACCCGTGTGGTTGTAAATGTGTTGTAATCGATCTAACTATTCATTTTATCCGGTCCAGCCTTTTAGCGGACTAACTTTAACATAATTAAAGTTACAATGGTGACGTTGGTTAGTTTGTTAGCTAGCTAACGGTTAGCCCCCCATCTCTGAGGATTACGTCCCTGAGAAGTTAGCTAGCTGACCCCGGCTACCAAAGACCTCAGTATGTCAGCTTTATCATCAAATAAGTGAACGTTGGAGGGTTTTCCAGGGAGGATGGAGTCCAGGACGTGATGTGACAGCTAACTCACCGCTGTCCGGCTCCGTGTACAGCTGATGACAGTCCCGTAAGATGCGCTCATCGCAGGAAACACCGCCTGTTACCGCGTCTGCGTTCGCAGCGCTCCGGCTCTTGATTTTCCCCGACATTGTTGGAAAAATAAAAGAAATGTGACTTTAACAGAGAGCTGCTGAGGCCTCCGAAGCCCACGACTCCCTGAACTTTCTCAGACAAAGCCGGCTCGTCTGGTTTGAATCACCCCGGTCCGTTGAAACACGGGGCTGAGACGTAGCTCGGCCACGTCCTCAGATTTAGCGGCTTTTACCGCATAGGATTCTGGGTAATGTAGTCTAAATGTGATCTAAATTTGAGTATAAACCGCACTTTTCATCTGCCCTACATCCAATTAGTCTCTTCAGAGGTGAAACAATTGTTGATTTATAAATATCTAATAAAAATTCACATTTAACACAAAATGAAAAATTTCACTCACCCAGACTGGACTAATTAGAACTACAAATATCAGTAGATTTAAAATGAATGTTGGGATAAGGGGAGAAAGAAAGTGCTTCCTCAGATTTAAAAAAAAGTTAACATTTTAATGTAAATGGTTAAAATAAATGGCGTGATAGAGTTACTGAAATTTAGAAACTGGCAGGTTGCCTTACCTTAGATCAGTGTTACTCCATGTGGCTCTTTTGTGATTTGTGGCTCTTTTATGTCTGAATTTTTAAATATTATTCCCCCCAAAAAAACTTTGAAAAAAGGAAAACTTTGACCTCCATTCATCAGTTTGTTTCCCAGGCTTTTACAGTTGGCTTTAACTGTCAACCTTCATTTTTTATCTCTATATTTCCCTTGGCTTGATTGCATTTATGACCCTATTTTCCTTTTTTTTTGCCACTTTAAATCCATTTTTGCTGCTTTAAGCCCACTTTTGCCACTTTTTTATGCCACTTTTTGCCTATATGAATCCTGTTTACACCCTTGCACACCAATTTTTGCCTCTTTTATCCTGCTTTTTTCTAATTTTCCCAGTTTATTGCCACTTTCCCCATTTTGACCCTTTAGTTCCACCTGTAACTTATTTTTTGTCACTTGTACCCCTTTTTTTGCCACTTTCTGCCCTTTTTTCGTCACACTTTTTTCACCCAATTATTGTAGTTTTAACCCCATTTTGCCCCTTTTTACCCTTCTTCCATTTTTTGCCAGTTAAAATCCATTTTTACAGCTTTAAGCCCACTTTGGCCACTTATTTGCCACTTTTTGCTCATTGTATCCCTTTAAACCAGCTGTTTCCCACTTTTTACAAATTTAAGCTGCCTTTTGCCATTAAATGTCACTTTTGTTCCTCATTGTTTCATCTTTTTGCTGATTTTTTTCCTGCCATAGTCACTTTTCACTCATTTTTTGCCATGTTTTAGTTGCTTTTTGACCATTTTTGCCACTTGTATCTTTTACCTTGTCACTTCTAGCCTATTTTGACACTTTTTCTCCTCATTTATATCACTTTTCACCCAGTTTTAGCCATTTTTGCCTACTTTGCCCCTTTTCAACCACTTTTCACCTTAGATTGTGGCTCTTGTAAAAGTATTTTTCAATAATTTGGCTCTCTGCTTCAGCAGGGTTGAGTAACGCTGCCTTAGATTAAGAGCAAATAAAGCTGAATCCACATGACTTTTATGAGCTGAAAACATAACTGGATCAGCCTGAAGACTTAGGACCAGGCTACTGAATCCGAGGCCCTGGGGCCAGGTTAGGCCCTCGGTGCCATTGTTAGTAATGCTTCAAAAAGATCCAGGCAAGTTTTTTCCCCTTTTTACACAATTAAGTATGTTTATTTAGTTTTTTTATTCTCTGTCCCATTTATTCCCCAGTGTGTTTGCACCCATCATGATGTTGCAGTTATCCCTGTAGATTTCCTCTCCAGCACATCTCAGACAACACATTTGTCACCTGTGGCCCTGTTTGTGTTTGCACATAAGCCAGTAAGCTAGACCACTTACTGATTTACAAAAAAACTGAAAAAATAGTAAAGCACATTAATATTTCTTGATGAATATGTCAAATTATATTTATTTACTGTCATTCCTGAAGAGAAAAATGAGTTTTAGTGGTTGAATGTTACGCTTGATTCATTTCTGACTTCTCAGAGAAGCCCAGTGAGCCGGCTCAAATTTGGGTGAATTCAGTTTGAAATCCCTCATTCCTGTTCAAAATGGTAAAACGTGGAGAGCTGACTGAAAATGAAAGAGTCCGCATTAAAGCACTTCATGATGCTGGATGGTCTCTGAGACAGAGATGACAGCTGGTCTGATACATTTGTTAATAGCCCTAATACTCTTGGGTATCTATACACTCCTTGCAGTGGAAAAAATACTTTTGACATTGTTCTAAAAATACAATTTTCAGCATTTTTGTGACTAAATTTATGTCTCTAACCCCAGTTGCTTTTTATATGCTTTGATTGAAAATGCAGAGCTTTAATTGTAAACCTTTTCACCAAATTCCTACCCTACCTATGCAACGCTACTTAAAATGAGGGCTGACAATATTAACGCGTTAATGCAGGTTAATCCATCATCATGATTAATCTGATTAAAAAGTTTAACGCAGTTAACCCATCTACAGCGCAGAATGACTCAAAATCACTGAAACGTCTCTGGCAGGGCATTTCGGACATTTTGTCCAAGTAGGGTTACCGTCGAGCACGACGCTGCGCATGCACAGATGGGCCGTTGATCCGGTAGTGACCAACCAACTCAATATGGAAGATGCTTAACAGCACATTGGCCCTCTCAGTGGGAAATCTGAGTACAGAAAAAACAAGACGGAACAGTCGACCGACATAAAGTATTATGCACATTCTGCAGGAAGGAGTTTTCTTTTCACTGAAGAACTTCCAGCTTAAAATACCACATTAACACCAAGCATACGTTCGTCAGGGATTCTACTAGCACTTTGGCTAACGCGTTGCCAAGCTTGCGACAGACCACCCTCACAGACTGTCAGGGTCTCAGTAAGATCATTATAGATTAAAAATGAATGATATTTAATCATGATTAATCAAAATTAATCCACAGCAACCCTGTGATTAATCTGATTAAAAATTTTAATCAATTGACAGCACTACTTAAAATATAAACTTCAGACATTTTTTAGGAGGCAGAAGTGAAAATGATGTTATAAATTATTTTTTAGGTTGGGCAACATTATTTTTGCCTAAATGATGCTTGGATTTGTTGGCATTTTGAATTTAAATTTTTATTCAAAAGTGCAGTAAAGTAGTGCATTAAACTCTCCGATAAGCAGAAAAATTCTAGGGATGTGCCCAGCCCCGAGCCATCCTCTGTTTGAGCTTAGCCCCGGATTTTAACATGTCTGGCTCCACCCCTGCTTCAGGGCAAACCACATGGTGTCTAACTTTAAATGATGCATCCTTCAAACAGCATTTTTTGCTCCTTACAGCCTGTCTCACTGAGCTGCCTTTAGATTTGGAGAGTGTAATCATCATGAAAACTTGCTTCTGTCTGATTGTTCAGAAATATCTGCAGGTTGAAGGTCTGTCAGACAAACAGAACTCTCAGTGTCTCTGGTAAATGGTTACACTATATGGAGCATACATTATAGATAAGCAGCTGTTTGGGCGTCTATCTGATTTAAAGAGCAGCCAGACAATAAAAGATGATTTTTAGAAGCAGTTTAGCCTCAAAGAAATAAGGTTGCATAATTTATTTGCTAAGATGCTTGGAAGGATAATGTGGTTAGAAATAAATGCATTACACCCAAGATGAACAAAATAATCATCATAATTGCATTTTACAGTTTTTAAGATGAAAAAGTTTGCATAAACACTCACATTTGTTACTAATGTCACTAAATCCACTAAGTAGACACTCATGTTCCATGTTTTATGAGGAACACAACACAACGTGCAGCGATCACTTTCAGGACACACGTTTATTTTATGAAGAAAACTGCACAAACAAATCAAAGAATTCGCAATAATTTATACCTTATCTGGGTTCAGTTAATGACTAGAAACTAAATCAGTCACTTTGGTGTCAAATGCCTTCAAATTTAGGAACATGGATTAACTACGACAACATTTACTGACATTCTGATGCAAGCTGCAGAACTTTACGCTGAATACTGTTGGAGAAAAAGTAACCTACATTTTTCTGATTATCATTTAATCTTTGCAATTTTGTATGTTTTTGTATCGACCACAGATCACAGAGTAATAAGGTCAAATTAAAGTCTTTTCCCGTGTTTCTGGTTTGTCTCAGGTCTGAGTCATGCTGTAAGGAAACCAGAGGAAATGCTCTCCCTTCCTGAAACATCAAATAAGAGCTCTCAGTGTAAATGTACTGGTGAGGAGCTGCAGAGCAGACTGGGAGGACTGGTCAGGGCTGAATGTCTGCATGAGCAGAGAATTGAAAGAGTTATGCTGAGTAATGGATTATACTGCAGTATTAATGAAATGGAGTGCCAATAAAAACCTTCTGATGACGGCGGAGGCCGTGTTCGAGTGTCTGAGTCACGGATGCTAACAGATTAACACTGCGTGTCTCAGTCTGCTCAGCAGAGAGATGACACACACTGATGTAAGAGTTCTGGAGAGTGTGATCGGCCTCTTCAACCACCTGTTAACACCTGAAAACACGTTTGTCTTTTTGGTTCAGCTCTGCTGCTAATGTGAGCTCCAACACATCTTTATAATTCATTTATCATTCAAGCAGACAAACTCAAAACCCTTTCTACATTAGCTACTTTCACCAAACTCCTGAAAGGCACCTGACGTTTCTAGAGAGCTGCATGTTTGAATGCCAACAGCTTCATACAGCAGTCTTATTATAAACATGTTTTATAAACTCTGTTTGGTTCCTGGTTGTTCTTTTACATCGTTCCATGCTGCAGGAGACCCCCCCGTCCACCATGGGCGGTCTCCAGCTGTGAGGTGAAAATGTGAAACCAGCGTTATGTTCAGAGGCTCTGTAATTTGTTCTTTCATAATCAGGCTAATGTGGAAACGACTGAGTGCATTTAAACAGTTTGTTTTTTATATAATTGTGATATAAGTACTGTTATAAAGTACTGTTAGAGAGGGTCAGGGTTTAAAGTGTCGTACATGCTTCCTACAAACACAGAGCGATAACACTCTTCATGTTTCCTTCATTGTTTCGTCGGTGTGTTTGAGAGTCTCTGGTCCATGGTTACCAGTGAGCTTTCCTCTCTTTGGCGACCAGCTCCAGGAAACGGGAGTGACTCGCATAGAGAGGGAACGACGAGTCAACATCGACCCATTTGACTTGTCCTGCGTCATCACCGGCCTGCAGCGGCAGCTCACTCACACTGTTGCCTGCAAGAAGGGAAAAATATCTGTAACAGGAAAACAAGAAAGCTGACAAAAGAGATAAATACTGGAAGAAATATGTGCTGGAATGCATATTCTTAGAGCCTTAGAGGAAGAAATCAGCTGCTCCATTCTCAGGATTTAACACCACCTCATTGTGGGACCTCCCAGCCCAAATTTAGGAACATCTAACCCCTCAAAAAATGTTGCAGTTTGGACCTTAACTATCTGCACATGCAGGAGAGACACCTACTAATGTGGCCCTCTCATCAATAAACCAGCTGAGGTGTTGAAATGAAGCTGTCACTTCTTCAACATTTCTTATTGAGCTCCTTGCTGCAGATATGATCCTGCACTCCAGGATGACAGCTGTGATAAACATTAACACCTTCACAGGTACAGCTCACCTACGATGACTCTGCATTACTGAGTGAAACAAGGCAGATGATGTTATCTGAGGGTCTTTTTAAAACACGCTGCTGCTGCTGTTTACTGTCAAAGAGCAGAAACACTAAAAAACTAAAGATGCAGAAGGAGACAGGGTGGTTCACTGCTGAAGCTCAGTGTCATTCTGTGGGAAATACTGAAAATCCCCTGGAGGACATGCATGCATCCCATTTTACTACGTTTCCAGTGATAACATTTGGTTGTTTTTTAGAGATCTTGTGAAACAACCACATCTTCATGGAAAGGACAGCTGTGTTATCCTAAGATAACAGATAAATAAGTCCAGATGTACGGAAGCCCTAAAGCAGGGGTCATCAAATACATCTGCACAAGGGTCAGATTTATTCTTGACAGGGTCTCTGGGGGCCAGACTTCCAAAATTAAATCCATATTTTGTTCTGATTAATATATTATTTTATTAGAATTTGTATTTTCTTTCAAATTACAGGACATTTTTAGGCATTACCAGTGACATCTATCCCAATATATAATGCCGTAGACCACAAGGAGACAGGCATGCCCACAGAGTTGGCTGGGCCCCTGAAAATTCCCGGGGAACTGGCCCTCAACAATTATGACTTAGCACCAATATGAACTCATGTTTAACACTTTTCACTACTTCACTGCTTCATTCTGACATTTCTGCAACATTTTGTGCCATGTTTAACCCGTTTTTGCTATTTCATCACTCTTTAACCCACTTTCCTGCAGTTTCACTACTTTGCCATTGGCTATTTTTGCGCCATTTTCCACTTTTAACCTATTTTGATACTTTTTGACCATTTTTGCCTCTTTAACCCAACTTTTTGCCATTCTTTAACTCCTTTAAACCACTTTTCTTGCCTGTCTTATCCCTCTTTTTTCCATTTTTGCCCTTTTTTGTCTATTTTTGCAACTTTTCACCAATTTTTGATATACTTTTTGCTCCTTTTTTCCATTAATACTAACAGTTTGCCACATTTTGACCTCTTCTCCCCACGTTTCCTGCAAGTTTTTGTCCCTTTGTGCCACTCCACAACCCATTTGAATCTCATCGGCCATTTTTGCCACTCTCTAACCCCTTTTCACCACTTTATCTGGCCATTTTTGTCAGTTTTAACACACTTTTTTAATATTTACTAATAATGACTGACAAGTGAATTTCTGTAAAAACAGATAAATGTGAAGTCATTCTAAAACTATTTGAATATTAATTGCTTTTGGGGTGGATTTCACAGCTGCAGACATTTAAAGCCAAAAGATACTCTTAAAACCACAACATCTTCTTTTCCTGCTTCTTGAGTCTAATGATCATCTGGGGGCTAGACAGGAAGCTTTGGGGGGCCTGATTTGGCCCCCCGGCCACCAGCTGATGATCAGTGCCCTAAAGGGTCATGTATTCATATGTATTATTTATTCTGTTTTCCTGTGATAACAGGATTAATCAAGTCATTATCAGAGGAAAACAAATGTTGTTATCCCGTGATAACATGAAAATTAAGTCGTTATCATAAGAAAACCGTCATCTGGACAAAATGACAAAACTACATCCAGATCATGAGAAAACGGACAGACATTATTGGTTATCATGGGAAAACAGAGTAGATAATATATGTGAATACATGGCCCTTTAAGGCCTCCGTACAGATGTCAATAAAACAAACAAAATTGTATTTTTGAGGAATAAATGAAATGACTGATGTGTGATACCTGACTCATCATGGAAGTTAACAGCGACCGTCTCCATCCAGGCGTTGTCCGTGTTCCTGGGATCATCCACGTAACCTTTATAGACCTGAAAGAGAAATGAAGCACCTACTGAGGCCTTTATTGTTTGAAATGTTGATATTAGGCAGCAGAGAGGGTCTCAGACGCTGACCTGGAACCCCGGGGATTTGAAGAGTTTGGTGATGCGGTCGTGAATTTTTGCTTTCTCCGACGGCGGCAGAGAGAGCGAGTTCAACGCTTCCTCTGAGAACTCTCTCTGCAGCGTGAGAGACACCTGCTCGCCCGGATCAACCATCCCCTACAAAACAAGCACATGAAGACCACATGACACCCCATTAAACAGAAAAACACCTGACTGATTGTGTTTTTATGCCACAGTGTCGACGAGAGCAGAGGCTGGAGAATCTCTGCTCTCTGGTTCAGTTCAGACGCCCTTTAAGGCCGATTGTGAACACGTTATCTCAAGAAAACTTTCACAGATTTTCATCAAACTTTGCATGGATATCCACTGAGACTCAAGGATGAACTGATTATAATTTAAAGATCTCAGGTCATTAAAAGGTCATAGAGAAAGAAATGTAAAAGTTAAATACCCCGGGAATGGCCCACTCCCCACAGTCTTTCCTCTTGATGGACACAAACTGCAGAATCGGCCGTTTAGAGACGGGGTGATTAATCTTCACTCCTTTGGCATCGACTTTCCATCTGCAGGAGAGTGATAAACACCAGGCCAATGGGCATTTTAATCATTCTGTATTTAACTAAACTAAGTAATGAATTACTCTTTGCATCTGTCTTTACAGTACCAGGAAACTACCTGGTGACGATTGGATCTGCAGCGTGATTGGGTCCCCATCGTCCCAGCAAGCCTCTGCCGGTCACACCAGTACGACCACGAGGATTTCTACATGAGCCAAAATCAATCAAACATATTCATGTATCACCTGTTTGAGGATATACTCTTTAAAAAATCATTCAACTTTAACTGTGACTCCAAACGGAGTAGATATTTTCTAGACCAAGGATGTCAGACTCAATCACAGCAGGGGCCGAATTCTGGATTTGAACCTGAGGCCCTAACTGGGTCAACATTTACCATAAACTGTCAACCTCATCTTCACCTTCACCATTGATGATAAATGATTTTGAGATTTAAAAAAAAGTCAACAGTTAAAATCAGGATCTTTAACAGTTAAAGCACTAAAAAATCAAAATCAAGAGTTTTAAAGGTCAAAAGATGAGATACAAAATTTAAAAACTTGAACCCAAAAGGCCAATATTTGGGATGAAAAGTTATATTTAGGAGTTTAAAATGTCAAGATATGAGAAAAAAATTAAAAATCAAGACTTGTAAACTTCAAAATTTAAGATAAAATTCTAAATAATGAGTTCTCAATGTCAAAATATGAGATAAAATTAAAAATATTGAGTTATTAAGGTCCAAAGATGAACTAAAAATTTAAGATTTTAAATAAAAAAGGCTAATATTTGCAATTAAAATTCAAAGTTAGGAGTTGAAAATGTCAAAACGTAAGATAAAATTCAATTTCATGAGTTTAAAACATCAAAATATGACTTAAAAATTAAAATCATGGATGTAAATTTTCAAAATATGAGATAAAAGTCAAAATTATGATATGAAAAAGTCAAAATAAGATATAAATGTCAATACCATAACTTTTAGTCCTAACTGTGAGATACAAATTAGAAAATACGAAATGAAAACACAAATTTCTTTCCCCACATTTCTGACTTTTTATCAGATTATTTTAACTCTTGACTGTTTCTAATTCTTGTGACTTAACAAGGATATTCTCACTCATCAAGGTTAAGTTTACACCGTTACACTGGAGCAAATCTGCAGACCTCATACTGGTGGGCCAGTTAGAATGAAAACATGAACTGGTGGGCTGGATATAATTGCTCCACGGCCGGATTTGGCCCCCGGGCCTTGAGTTTGACACCCCTGTTCTAGATGTCATCGTGTGTTTCACAGTTTTGTGACAAATGAAAGCTTTCTGCCGTCTCCTGAGCCGTGCATTGTCTCTCTTTGTCGCCTCTATTTTCTTTTTAATTGACAGAAAAAATACTAAACAAAAACAAGATTTCGTTTTGTTGCTGCATGCACTTTTATTTTCTCGTTGTCATTTTAATTGTTTTTTTTTCACTTCCTGTGTCTTTTTTGTGTCTCTGCTAGGTTTCTTTTTGTGTCTTTGCTGTTGCTTTGTTGTTTCTGAGGTTCTCATCAGTAGTTGTTTTGCCATCAAATCTTAACTTCTTGTCATAGTTTAACTTACAGAGGCTTGCCCTTTTCTATTTTGTAGATGCCCTCGAAGCTCGTCCTGTCCACGCCTCCATCCACCTTGTTGAACTGTGGAGAGAAAGAGCTAAAAGACAAGTAGAGCCAGTCAGAACTGGTATATTTAAACTCTGAGAGCTTATGTCTGATGTCAGCTCCATGCATACAGGCAGAATGTTTCCCAGCAGACAAAACTTATTAGGAACCATAAAGAAGACACTAACCCGATATCAGGATCCGCCCATACGGGCTTCTTTGTCACTGCAGGGTCGGTGTAGCTGACTGGATTATACTGCGACCAGCTCTGACTCCAGTCCACTTTATCATCAGGAACCACAAAGCGCTTTATTTTGGAGCCTGGGTACACGGGGCACCTGGCCTTCACGTGGGGTGCTGCTGAGGATGGCATGGCCCTAACACTGGTCATGTAGAGGCTACAGAGGCTGGAGCTGAATGGTCTGATGGTCTGACTGGTTAAAAAAGGATATGATGAAGAACAGGAGAGCGTGGACCTGCAGGAGGAGAAACATGAGACATGGATCAGTCAGAAAGCATCGCTCTGCAGCAGCTCGGTGCAGCCTGACACCACCCAGCATGCACTCTGTCCACTCTTACTCTTTAAACCATGATGGAAAACAATCCTGCAAGTGCTAACAGCCTGAGCAGTCTGCAATACTGTCTGTCAATAAATACACTCGACTGGAAATAAAACACTTAACTCCTCGTCACTGAAGCTGTTCAGGCTGTCACAATACCAGAATTATAAATGTTGATATCATATATATCAAAAATACGGTATATTGATTCTACAGCAACAAAAAATAAAACAGATTTGTGTCATTTGTGTAGGACTCTGCCTTCCTCATCCAAGCTTTAGACAGAGGCTTTTTTCATTCCTGCCTACTGCCGTTACCCTCTGAATTTCTTTTCACTTTCACTGAACATTTAACTACTTTCAGGACACAAAAGCAGCTTAAGAATTAAGAACATTTATGTTTTTGCACTTTGGACATTTTGAATAGTCCTTAACAGCTCAAACACGGTCTATTTGGTAGAGTTTCTCCATGCAGAAATCACTTTTTGTCCCCAAGTGGTGTCCTCCAGCGCTGTGTGACGGCATCTGCACAGAACCTCTTGATCATCAGAATACTATAGACTGTATCATTGCAAAGCATGCTCTGTTATGAAGATTCAACGTGTGTGTATATTTTGACAACCTTGCACTGGAGTGGCTTTTTGGGGCCATATTTACAAATGTGCCCTTGTAAGCCACCATGGGTGTAGCACAGGGGGGATAAAGGCTACTGATTACCCTGGCCCATGGTGAGGAGGGGCCCTTGAGAAGCCTGCATTGAAAAGCGTGTTTTTATCTATTTTTTCTTAGTAATTAGTGACTTTATTGAATAAAAAGCAGCTGAATGAATCAGTGGACAAACTGATATTTGTATCAAATATTATGGTGTAGTCCAGCGCTGCAAAATAATACAAGTACTAAAAGAGACCGATGCAGGGCCAGGATGCAGCCTGAGTTTCTGCATCGCCTTGTCCATCAGCGTCTACTCTCAGGAAGTGGCCGACTGAGTGGACGACTTCAGTCATGGTGCAGAAGGCTTAACACAGAAACAACAATAATTCAGCAAAAACATGAGCAGAGGAACGACTACAGTGATACCTGTAGAACACACAACCTCTAAACAACTCACTAAAAGCATGATGGGAAAACTCCGCCCACCAAAATATGACATGGCAGTGTCCCTCCCCCACTCGCCCGCCCATTAAGAAACTCATTTTTCTAGAGTTTACTATTTTAAATCCAACATGAGTATCTTATCTTATTAGCACGTTAAAAAATGATCAACATTTTGGCAAAAGCTACTTTTGTTCACATTTTTTAATGTTCTGATTTTCCATTTTCCATATTTATCACAACAAATATTTCACTTTCCAGTAAATTTATACAAACTGAATGTCTTTTTTTTGCAAATATTTTTTTTTACATATTGCATCCTTATTTCAGAATTTTGCAGATTAAAAATGGTCTTTTTGGGTGAAAGCTACAGTTTCACTTTTTTCATGTTCTTATCAAGAGTCTTCCATTTCCTTAAAATTTCAAAGCAAATATTCAACTCTCTAGTGGATTTATACAAACTTATACATACGTTTTCACAAATTCTACTCTTATTTTATTGTTTTGCAGATTGTAAATGGTCAATTTGTGGGAAAAATCCAAATCTACTCATTACTTTTAAGCCTGTACTGTAAGTACATTTAATTTACCCAAAGTAAATTTATAAATAATGAATAAATTAGGAAATGATGGTTCAAAAATACATTAAAATGCAGAAATATTTATAAATATGATGCAGTTAAAATGCAGTTTTTGTCTGATTGAAGAGGTTCAGCTAAGCTTACCTTGACAGAGGGATGCTGACTTTTTCAACTTTAAATTCTCAATAAAATAGCATTAAATATGATTTAATTTATCCGTGTTTCCTGCAGGATAATACCGAAGAGTTGGCTAATAGAAATGTTTATTTGAATATCAGATTTAAGAGAGAAAGGCTCCATTAGTCTGTTATCACTCCTACCGTACATTTGAGCCTTAGCTTTAAAACTGGCTGTCATAATAACAATGTTCTGCTTTCCAACTCCTCAGCTGTTAATAATTAACGATCGTTACGGTCCATACTTCAGTCCGGGGCTGCTGACGGTAAACGGGAGTCCGAGGAGAGTGAGCGCGAGACGAATCTGACCGATCCAGCTCCGTCGCAGGAGAAAATGTACCATTCCCTCAGAGAAATCAATCAATAAAGAGCAACCGAAACATGCAGCACTGGAACCAGGAAGTGCACCGCCCGGCGTGATGACGTCACACCGTGAGGGGCGCGGATACGGCGGTTGTTTCCATGGTGATAGGAGTCCACGATTTATTGTTTTGGTGTCATTTTAACCCTAAACTTCCTCATGTTTGACACCTGTGGAGAAATATCACTAATTTAAGGAAAACTGAAAACATTTCTTTAACCTAAACAGTACAAATTTATTCTTTTCCATCTGTATTGTCTTTTACAATCTTTTTAAATAATTGATTATATTTTTTACATGTTAAAGAAATATATTTCCTATCATTTTTTTAACCACAAAATTAAAAGCAGCGAAATAAAAATAGAGAAAATGAAATAAATAATAAAAAAACAATAAATAGAATAATACACAAATAAAAATGTGTTTTTATTTTGTCAAGAAAAAGTATTTTTTATTTTACTATTATTATTATTATTATCATTATTATTATTATTATCATTATTATTATGTGTTATAACATGACAAGAGGTAAAAGTGAAATTGATGACAACAAAAACAAGCACAGAAAGAAAACACAAAACAACAACAAAGAAAATATTGATGTGAGATCTTATTAAAAAAGATAAAAGTAATAATTGATAGATGTGGATGCAAAAGTACACCAAAGGTGACTAAACAAAAGGAAAAAAGCAAACAAACTTCCAGAAATACAAACAAAAAAGAATGAAAAGATTAAAAAAAATCTCATAAACCCATATTTCACTCAAAATAGAGCATAAACAGATGTTGGAATTGTGATGTTTTGCTATTTCATGAAAAATATTTACTTATTTTAAATCCCCTGGCAGCAAAATATCTAAAAAACAAAAACAAAAACAAAAACAAAACAGGAAAACAAAAGGCAGAAAAAGTCAGTCTGAGAAATAGCTGGAGGAGCATTTTTCATAAAAATTAGGTTAACAGGTTTCCTGGCTACCCGTCAGTAACATGACTGGGTTTAAAATGAGCAAAATAGAAAGTAAAATGTAAATAAAACAGGCCTTGTACCTGATTTATTTACATTTTACACAAGACACACTCCTCTGAACGTGGTTTATAACTAAATCATTAGAAAAAAAGGAGACGTTTACCGTTACGGAAAAAAGATCAAATACATTCCCCAAATTTCATGAAGAACACCTTCAAAATAAAAATAAAAAATCCACCCCAAAAATTTAAATCAAACCGTATTTTCAAACACATTCCCAAAAGTTGGAAAAAAAATCGAAAATTTCAATGAATTCTCTAAAACTTCAAAGCAAATTCAGTCAAAAATCTTCACTCAAATTCCCAAAGTTTTAAAAATTACATAACCCAAAATATCATGAAAAATTATGGAAAATTCCCACATAAATTCTGCCGATCACCCAAAAATGAAATTCTCAAAATTTTCATAAAAACTTAACAGAAAACTTCAAAGGAAATTTCTTCTAGATCTCAAAAATCTACAAATAAATTCCCACGAAAGTAAAAAACAATAAAAAATAAAAGCAACGCCCTCCCTAAAACACATCAAATTCTCTAAAATGATCGAACATATCCCCCTTTTCCAGAAGAATTCCTGAAAATTTAAAGCAAAATCCCCCAACATTAGGAGCAGATTAACATCTGTGGACATTCTGGACAATTATCTGAAAAATCCAACTGCAGAGTGTGTTAGTTTGGTGTAAGAAAGCCAAGGTGTAATGTCCTTAACTTTTAATGCGCATGCGGGGTCACAGGAGGTTAAAAAATCCAGTAACGTTAGTTCTTTTGGTTTAGTCATCATATATAATAATACGATTCTGCTGCGAGGTGCTAACTTTTCACAGAACCATTCTAGGACACTAATGTCTCTGGGTTTTCAGCCACAATAGAGAAAAATAATATTATCATAAGATATTCTAATACTTTTACTTTAGTGATGTTATAATCCATTTTGACTGAAGAAAACAAAACATTTTTTTATTTATTTGAACAAGGCTTTGGTAGTGCAAACACATGTTTGTCCATGTCGATAAAACTCGTTGAACTGAAAAGAAAACCGGATCAGTAAGTGTTTTTTTAATTACTGACAGCATGGAGCATGTTTCGACACGCCCACTCAGCTTGCTGCATGTTTATGCTGCAGATCACATTTGTTTCAACGTAACGGTCAGTCCAAGCGGGCGGTGCATGCTTTCAACCCATAGAATTCCGCCCCAACAAGTCACTCCGGTACTCATATCAAACGCCACTATGTCACCGTAGTTTGGCACGCGCATTTACGCTCGCTGATGAGACCAAATCCGCGCTCGCGCACCAAATCCACTTACTGTCCGGTAGTGGAGGCCCAGACCGAGCCGTTTCCGTTCGTTAATTAAACAATCCTCCCCGGTAAAGCCTCTGTCAGACGGTGAGACCGGCGGAGGTGTTTCGGTGAGTCTCTTTGACGGTTCCTGGAGGAAGAATGGCGGATTCCAGCAGCACCGCAGCGGCCGGGACCGAAGCCTCCAACGGCGCTGCTGCTGCCGGGGCGTCGGGGAAGACTGCGACCGACGCTCCGCCCGCTGCTGCGGCATGCAAGACCGAGACCGTGAGGGGCCAGAACTTTGATGTGGGCCCCCGGTACACGAACCTGGCCTACATCGGGGAGGGCGCGTATGGGATGGTGTGGTGAGTGCGGCTCAGCGTCCTTGTTTGGGCCACCGTAGATTTAAACCAGCAGAGCTAGCTAACATAAGCTGTTAGCTCACAGTCTTAGATGTTTAATATGTAAATGTGCGTGTTTATAATGCTGACACTGCGAGCTGGATCACGTTTCTGCTGTATCTAGCTACCTCCGTGAGAGCAGCCATGATGAATTAGAGTCAAACTGCTGATAAAAACCAACCACCGTGGACATAAACAGCTCATGTTGTGGTTAGCATGCTACCTGTTAGCTTCAGGCGTGGCTACAAGATTTTCAGGAAACAAGATTTGGGAGTGATTGCGCAGGACGGAGTCTGATATTTGAGATTGAATCAATGTCAGACTGAAACCAGAAACACACATGAGTTAGTTTAGACGGTTGTCATGTCTCTGTCCTCAGCCTGAGTCTCTGCTCTGATGGTAAACACTGATCCTGCAGAGCTGCCGCAGAGGATGTGTGTTTATTAGGGCTGGGCGACATGGACCAGAATCACTTCTCTGTTTATCTTTAGGATGAATGCCGAGAAATATCACATTGTAGTCGCAATACCAGAATTTTCAACATGGATACATCTGTGGTAGAAGTAAAATAACATTAAAACCTATTTAATGCTGCAACAATAAATGTAGCAGTCCAGTACTCCCAGTGTTGGCCAGTTTGTTTGTTTTTAATCATCCAAAATTGCAGCCAACTCCTACACACTGCCTAGATTGCACAGAAACATTGTCAACACTCCATATGTTGAGCTTTCTAACATTTTTAATACTCTTAAATTAATGTGTTCCAGGTCAGAAAGGAGCCAAGGATGAAAAATAACATCAGCGTGACGTTATTTGTCGATGATAACTTGTAATGTTGAGTATTAGTTTATACCAGCAGATGTTAAAGTCTCTGCTGATAAACTGTCTGTACATACCAGGGATGTAGGGATTCTAACACCAGTGTCAGCATCAGTGACCACGCCAAGCCTGAGTACCTTTACTTAAGGATGTTTAACCCTTTACCTACTGAGTCTAAAAATGGCGATTTGGACATATTTAGTTATCATGGCTGTAAAATAGTCAGGAAATGCCCTAAGTCTGAGAGCTTTGCTCCCTTTTCCCAGGAGTACTTGAACTTGACTTTTCAACATCTGGTTAATGATTATTGCACATTATATGGAATTGCCAGCAGTTTAAAAGAAGAAAAACACAAAAACAGATTTGTTTTTCATGGCTTTTATGAGTAGAAATGTTGTTATTGCTCATGAAGTTTTGATTTGACATTTGAAATGTGAACCTATACATGTTTAGAACAATCAGCAGTCATTTTTGGAGTCTAGGACTCTGGGTGTGCAAAACACAGTGCAAGATAACTATATACATAGGCCACAAGTAGTGCAAATAAAGGTGGAAGGATGCATTCTCAACATTCTCAGTAACATATTGTTATTGCACATGACAGACACGCACAAATGCCACTATCTAACACTGTTTTATGCCAACAAAACACCACTATCACTCGCTCTCCCTTTACTCTCCTCCTTCACTCTCCTTTCTCACTCGTCTTCTGCCAAAGCTGCCATTTTCGTAGTGCTGTTCAACATTACTGTAATATCTATCTATCTATCTATCTATCTATATATATATATATATATATATATATATATATATATATCTCACACATCATATATTGCCAGAAAGCACAGATTCTCAGCTCTCTGTCAGCATTGGAATTTTTTAGATTGAGCGAATTTTCAAGGAGTTACAGTGTTGAGAATCTGTGTAGCGGTCTTGCGATACTTCTGGTGTTTTGCTATGAATGCCCACATCATATGGATGTAATGAACCATGTATGTGCGCATGCCCACAATTCTCAGCTTTCCAACACCATTGGAATTTTTCTGATCGGACAAACTTTGACGGAGTTACGGTAATAATACTCCAGACATATAAAACAGCGCCGGCTCAGTAGATAAAGGGTTAATTTACCCACCACTGTGTGGATTCAAATATCTATCAGCCACAAACATGTTTTAGGAGCCACTTCTATTTTATCTAATGAGCTATAATACTAAAACCAAGGCATACATTATTTCAGTTATAGGCTCTTTAATAAAAGGTAGTTGTTGCACAAAAAAGCCAAACTGTCGCCCTTTTCTACCACGTTTTTTGACCAACCTGTCCTCTTCTCAGCTATGAAACTGTAAATTTCCTCCAGGATCAATAAAATACCTAATGTAATCAAACATTTCATCTGCTTCCTACAGGAGCACATTTAATTTCATTTTTCCTGTATCAGAAGTTTTAGACTAGCTGGAATTGTATGTTTTTGCACATTTTCTGCAGTCTCAAACCAAAATAAAGACTTTATTTAACTTAATTGCACTTGCAGCAAGCAAGACAAACACATCTATAGCAGATCTGTGAGTTAAAGTGGAGAGCTACTCATGTATGGCACTGATACTCTTCTTTGAACATAGTTCAGATTTTGAATTTCAGTCCCTAAAACAGTTTAAGTGTAAGGGATGATGATGAGTAAAGTAAAAGACATTTCCAGCCAAAAACTCCACTAACTTATTTGTTTGCTTGGCCATATTTACTGCTGCTAGAGGCGGAGTTTAGCCAAAATATCTGCAGAAATGTGTGCGACTGTCAATACTGATGATTCACTTTTCAAGCTAATATCTACGGATACTGATATCACACTGATAATTTTATCATCTCTACTCAAAACACTGTAAATACTGTAGTGAGTATAGTTTACAGTATTATATTTTCCTCTTTTTATTAGAGTAGATAAGCAAACTTACTGCCATGTCTTCAGTTTGGTGATATTTGAACATAAATGAGGATGCCAAGAGATGATGAAGGTCAAGAGGAAGAGTGAGGAATGCCTAATGAGAATAAAAGAATTTAAAATAGAAAATTGCAGTCAGCTGTAAACTAACGACTACATTATAAGTAATAAATATAAATACATGCCTCTTTAAAAAGGCTGTCCTGTAATAGAAATGGTCTTTTAGTCTTATTGTGATGGTCTGTCCATTTATTTTGAAATTGATCCAAAACAGGAGAACTGTTCGATCCACCCATGACAGATAAATCTGTTCTTTTTATTAATAGACATAATCAGTGATGGAAATTAAAGAATTTCTCTTTATATCATGTATAGATTACCATCTGTCCTTTAATCCTGTTTAAAAATTGATCAGTATATTTGAAACTCAGTTTATCCCCCAGCCCTGGTAGGATCTGTCCTCTTTATGGGGCCTTTCCTCGAGTTATCGCTGTGTTCTCTCTGCAGCACTGTGCAGACTTGTTAACAAACCTTGTTGCTCTTGATATCAGTGCCAAGTCATGGCTGTGGGAGCGGCTGAACTGCTGCGAACAGGATCAGAAGTGACAGCGCTTCGTGCCTGTGTGAAGTTTACGGGAGTATGAGAGCTCGTCCCACACATGGACCAGCGCTGTCACTCTCCTACAGCTGTGTGAGACAGCACGGCGCTGTGCGCCTGTGCCATCACGGTCACGTGACTCCACCATCCAAGCACTTTGTGTTTGTAAACAAAGTCAACACCCATTGGTTAACAGAGGGAGAGGAGCACAGTGAGAGTTGAAGCTTCAGTCCTGCAGGATCGTCTTTATCCAGGTGAAACGACACAGACGTGGTCATCCGTCACTCTCATTTCATTTATTCATCAGGCTTGTTAGTAATGCAACAAAGCCTTCACATTTTCCAATACTTCGATAAGTAGTGATGTTTAATGCACTACATTTCTGTCTCTTGCCGTGCGGTTTACAGGCTTCCTATTAAAATCATGGAAAAATAATTTGCAGATCTATTACATAAAACGAGTTCAGTAAAAAGGAATTAATCAATCAAAAATGTGGGTCCAAAACCCAGAGAAGGTACCAACACAAAGTTACTCTTGGTCAACCCGGTCTCCATCTCCACCCCACCTACATCAGCACCTACACTCAGGTCCACACCTACAACAATCACAACAAACAGCAGGACACATGAGCAGACAAAAGCTGTACTTCCTGATCTCAGAGAGGGTGTGTCACATCTTCTAAATCCTAGAAACAGCAGCGTCCCTGGTGCCCTTATTCTGTGTATTAATTATGGTTGTCTCAGGGACACTCTGCATGCATTCATGGGGCAGCGTGTTTATATTCACCGATCTTACAGCAGTAAGTGGAGAGGAACAAGTGCAGAGAAAGCCCAGTGTTACAAAGGCTCCTCTAGAGTGTGTGTCTTTAACTCACACACACACACTACACTGTGCTCTCTGGGGCGGTTTGTTAGTGCAGCATGAAACCTCTCATGTGGGTGTGTATTGTTTCAGCCTTATGAAAATGTCATTCTAGGAGGCAGAGCTGGACTCTGGCAGGGCGCTAGGATAATCGATGCTAACTTTAACCTGAAGTTATGTCTTTCTCCACACCCAGCTCCGCCCTGGACCACGTGACAAACCAGCGCGTGGCCATCAAGAAAATCAGCCCGTTCGAGCACCAGACTTACTGTCAGCGCACGCTGAGGGAAATCAAGATCCTTCTGCGTTTCAACCATGAGAACATCATCGGCATCAACGACATCCTGAGGGCACGGCACATCGACAACATGAGGGATGTGTATCCTTAGCAGTTTATAGTACAGATCCACTACACGGGTCTGCATGCTGGTCATGGCACTCATTCTCCAAACTTTGACTGGTCAGGATTTAAAAACATGCTTTTATTAATGCATTGTATTTTTTATGGAGCAGTGGTGTTAACGATGCCCTTCTCTGGAGCCACATTGACAAAAACTAGTTTTACTGGAGCCACAGTCCAGAAATGTTCATGTTCAATGTCATTTTCGGTGTAAGTCCAGGGTTTCTAGCGCTGAGCTTTCTGAAACTGCTGTTTCTTGTGCTCTCAGTTGATGAGACTTCCTCTTTTGAAACAGCACTCGTCAGCATCACTTCCTCCTCACTGGCCAATCAAAGTCAAGAAGGTGTGGGATTTCTGATACCACCTTTGTCAACAGTAAGAGCAGAAAGGAAACTGATCTGATTAGTTAAAAGTTCCCGAGTCCGCAGATGCTCATACTAGAACAGGATTTCTTATCACGGTTTTCATGTTTTCTAATATTTCCTTGAGTAGAGGAATAACTGAAGACAACAGGCTTTCTAAGAAAGACATCACAGCTACAACTGTAAAACAGAAGTCACCTGTGGCTGCTTAGCAGCAGTAAATGCTGAGGCGTTCAGAAACTGTGGTTGTGGACACTGTCAGAGCAGTGTTAATTTTAATGACTAATTATTTTCGTTGTAGCTTTCGTTAATAGCCTTTTTTCCCCTGACAAAAAACGGGACAGTAACTAATAAAAACAAGACTAAAACTAAACTAACTGACATTTTAGTCAACAAATTAAAATGAGATGAAAATGTTTGACAGAGACTTTATCCAATCAGACCTTATTTCATCATGTAGAAAGTAGGGGCAAGTTAGGCATAGGCATCCAATCACAGCTGCTTTGGCTGCATGGTGGCGGGTAAGTTGGGAAGAGATCAAATCAGTCGACTAAATTTACTGTAAATTTCATCGACTAAAATGTTGGGAAGTTTCGTCAACTAAAACTAAAACTCTTTGTTTTGTTTTGTTTGTGAACCGTCTTTGAGTGTCCAAAAAAGCGCTATATAAGTGTGATGTATTAAAACTAGACTAAAACTGAAACAATTTAGAAGACTAAATTCTGACTAAAACTAAAAGATATTTTTGGCAAAAGACTAAAACTAAAACTAAATTAAAAAGTGCTGTCAAAATTTACACTGTGTCAGAGAGAAAAAGGACAGCTGTGGGCCCAGGTCTAAAGAATGACTTTATTCAGGAGTCTGGCCTTCCTTTGACATTACGTCATGATGGTGTTTGATTTGCCTGCAGTTATTTACTGAGCTGACTTTTGACACATTGCACTGTAACCTTGTCATCAGTTTAGCTAGCTCACTAGCTTTTGTCCTGTTAGTTTAATGTCAGTGATAGATTCCTATTTTTAACTCATGGGGCTGTTAAAGGGGACATATTTTACCCCTTTAAGACAAGTTTATATCGCTCTCAGAGGCCCCCAAAACATGCCTGTGAAGTTTGTTGCTGTAAAAACACTCCAGTATTGATTTCTGCATGTCTAAAACCTCCTCTGTTTCAGCCCTGCTCAGAACCAGCTGTTTCTGAGTCTGTGGCTTTAAATCTTACTAAGCTGTCTGACTCCGCCCCTGGCTACGCCCCTCTCTGGAAATGGATGTGGTTTAATGGATCAGGAGAGGAGGGTGGGACTTTCTTCGAAACAGGGCGGGCCAACCAAACCTGGGGGCGGTCCCCTTTAATAAGTTTGGCAGTGTATACCACGTCTGATTGGAGGATGACTGTCCTGCAGCCTGTATGATATGAACACCTGTGATTTCACCAGTAGCAGCCAGGTTTGAGCTACAGTTAGCCTGAACAGTCTGGGAGCTGCAGGCTGAGCAGTGCAGCTTTCTAGTTTTATCACTGCTTTTAGTTTTTAGTCTGTTTGGCTCCCAAAAAAGAAAAGACAACATTTCATTTAATAACCTGTAACAAAACTGAGCGGCCACTTTAGATGGTCTGACTTTATTACCAAAGCTTGTTTTTCATTTTGGCTGTTTGCCTTGGAGAAATCTGCTGCTGCTACGCCTGTTTCAAAGATTATTGCAGCAATCATGTTCAAGTGGGGAAATTAAACCAAACAAATAAAGAAGTAGTTTCTATTTGGCTTTGACCACTGAAGTGTTGCTGTTGGGCTTCAAGAAATCAGTGAAAAAGTGTAATAAGAAGAAAACTCAAAGGCCTCCTGGTGTTTAACGCTTCACCTTGACCTCAGATATCCTGGAGATAACTTTTAGATGATGATCTTCTTGAGTTGCTTCTGCACAACAAAATCAGAAGACTTTGATAGCTGATGATGCCATGATGACATTATTTTGCCTTTACAGCATGTGCTTCAACAAATTTTACAATAATGTGATTGCGATTTTTTTTTTTTACCTTATATTGCGATTAAATATGCAATTATTTCTTAAGTTCCTCATCTCATGTATTTTCCAAAAAAAACAAACAATAATTCATTCTGTACTATAACCAACACAATATTACACTAAACTAGAGTGGGACAATTTTGATGAAATATCTAATTGTGATGATTTCGACTCATTTTGCAAATTGGATATGAACTGTTGTATGAAAGGGAATCATCTTTTTAGTGTAATTCTCATATTTAACAAAAAAAACATGCAAAAATGAAGAAAATTTCATTTTTTTGTACACTATTCTAAAAATATGCCACTAAAATGATTGCATGGTATGTAATGCCTAACGTCTCTGCTGGAAAAAACCTTTTAAACTGGTATTTTGTCACAAATTTCAGGTTAAAGAAATATTGCACCCTCTGTGATTTGAAAATTGCAGCAGACCATATTGCGATTAAATCTGATTTGTGATAAATTGCCCAGCCCTAGTATCAACAAAAGACCAGAGAACATACCTGCACAGAGAAAGGTCAGTAAAGTTGTTTTATACGTGCACCAGAATCACATCAGCTGTATGCCAGTAAACAGACATAAACATCATGACTTTTCCCGCTCATTCACTCGTAAATTTTCCTGAATTATTTTGGAAAATTTGCAAGGGACTGGCAGAAAAGATGTGGGTAACACTGAGGTGACAAGTTCAGCTGTTCACATTTTCAAGAGTTTCGTATAAGTGTGAAAGCGCTGTTAGAGGTCAGAGCCAGCACTAACGTATTTCAGAAAGAGTTTTTAAAGTACAAAAAGATCTCTGAAGTATGTCCATTTACTCACGCTCTAACTCAGTCAGACTTTAAAATCCTCTCAAACTGATCATTTCAGTTATTTGATTTAAAAAAGCATAAAAATGTGGTGTGATTCAGCATATGTTTGTTGAGTTAGAAACATTAGAAAGCTCCACAGAGAGAGTTGTTCCTCCTGGTGTCAGCTCGGTGGTTGTCCTCCTTGACGGCTCGTCTCTTCAGCTACATCGTGCAGACTCTAATGGAGACGGACCTTTACAAACTGCTGAAGAGCCAGCGGCTGAGCAACGACCACATCTGCTACTTCCTCTACCAGATCCTGAGAGGCCTCAAGTACATCCACTCTGCCAACGTGCTGCACCGCGACCTCAAGCCCTCCAACCTGCTCATCAACACCACCTGCGACCTCAAGGTGGGCTCACACACACACACACACACACACACACCCCCACACACACCCCACCCCACCCACACACACACAGCATCATCACCAGTAACTATGGCGCTACTGTAGAGACTGTCTGCAGATTTCACTGAACAGAAAAATATCAGATTTTAGTGTGAGGTCTAGTTGGTATGAAGAGAGCCAGACTCCTCCTTATGTCACTTCCTGTTTGTCTGACCTGCTGTGAGTCTTTGATTTAAATACGTGTTTGAGTTAACTGGGAACCAGCGGCAGGTTCCCCTGTTTCTCAGCATGATGGATAAGAAAGTGAGGAATGTGTCTGATGGATTTACCTCAGACCTAAAGACTGCTAGGTTTGCTGTTTTTAAGCGTTCAGTGACAGCGTCGATAATCTCATGCTGTTTCTGCTGCGTTTGTCCCTTATCTGGAGTTTGAAACAGAGAAACTGAAGAGGATATTTTGAATAGACCATAGAAGCTGTCTGCTGTTGTCGCTCCTGTCTCCTCCTCCACACTGATGAATATTCACGTTTACACGCTGAGGGAGCTGGGAGATGGTCCACATGTGAGGAACACCACACACTCAGATGAATTTACCTCCACCGATTTCTGGATTTGAGAATCTTCTGGCTGAAAAGAAAAGGGACGGCTCTGAGCGTGATTTAGGGTTGCTGAAATGCATTCTGGGAAATGTAGGCAGCACTACATAATGAACTTTAACTTTCTAAATAAGTTGTTTGGCGCCGATAAGAAAATAAAAGGACCATGGAGCAGAAATAAAAGTATTTAGGATTAGGGTTGAACGACATGTGATTATTCATTAAGTTCCACATCAAGAATTCTGAAAAATATCTGATCATTTTGATTTTGACTCGTTTTGCAAATTGGATATGAATTGTGGTATTGAAGGTAGTGATCACTTTTATTTAATCAGAAAAATGTACAAAAATGAAGAAAGTAGGATTATTTTGTAGACTATTTAAAAAAAAAAGGCCCTTTAACAGTTGAATGATATTTAATGCATACCATCTCTGCTGCAAAAAAAAAAGGTTGAACAAAATTTGCAGGGTAAAAAAATATTGCAACTTGATTTTTTTTTTTTTTCAATTTAGATTTTATTTTTTTCCTGTAAACACAGAAACACATTATTACAAGAGTCACTCATTTGCTCCAAGTAAAACAAAAGGTGATAGAACAATACTTAAACACACTGGTGTGCTAACCATCTCTGTATCATATAGCTTACATTGAACCTATCGTCCTGCACATTTACAAGAATAAGATAATAAAAGATTATGAAAACAATATAAGGACAAAAAGGAGAATCAAGTATCCAGGAAGCCATACATAATACTGATATGATAATAAAAATATAATTGAATAAGCTACAGCAGCATAAACAGCAATAATAATAATAATAATAATGATAATAATGAAAATAATTAATTTAGACATGAAATTCATAATAAAACATAAATAAATAAATAAGACTTCTCTAAGCCACAACAGGTGCAAAAATGAAATACATTTAAACAAAATCATCCATGTGTGCAGAATTAAACTTTTGTGATTTGAAAATTGCAGCAGGCCATATCACGATTTAATCTCATTTTGGATTAATTGCCCAGCCCTAGTTAGGTTCCATCTAAAACTTTTACAACCATCCAGTCTCACTGTCTGACTTTCAGTCTAATGAGCCTTCAGGTTTTCTTTGTACTCTTTGTGATGTTTTACAGCCTCAGAGTTTAACTTTTGCTCTCACTGACCACCCAGCGATCAATCCCTGGATTAGCTGATCATGTGGGAGGGGCTTAAAAACAACCACAGACCGGGTTACAGCTACTTCTGATTCATCTGACTCTACTGAAAAAAGAAAATAATCCTTGATTGTCATGTCTGCGGAAGCAAATCTACTTGGGAAGTAATAAAAAAAAATGTTTTTTGGGTTTCAGATATCAGCTTGATGTTGTCCGAATGTGAATAAGACGCCACCCCCCTCTTAAGCCCTCATTCCTCAGCTTCTCTTTACATTCTGTTCAGATTTACTCTACTGGAAACCCATCTTTTTAAATATTTCTTGCATTTTTGTTTTTTATTAAATTAAAAACAAAATTTACACGATTCAGAGGATGTGACGCTTGCAAAAAAGCATGAATATGGGTGTGGTAGTCTCAGATTAAGACGTATTCTACGACCGCCTTCACATTAGAAGAAAAGAATTAGAATAAGATCGGTGTTATAGTTCAGATTGTGATTATGTGAACAGGTGATGCTCAGCTGAGTGCTTCTGTGGCTGTTTAAATTAGTTTAATACTTCATTAAATTCACATCCTGTTGGGATATTTTCATGTAATAATCATTTAAATGTCTCTTACTGTAGCATGTCTTCTAGATATGGGCTAAAGTATGACAGTATAAAGGGACATGCTGCTGTTTTCTGACCGTGTTTCCTTCCTCCTCAGATCTGTGACTTTGGCCTGGCACGGATAGCTGACCCCGAGCACGACCACACGGGTTTCCTGACTGAGTACGTGGCCACGCGCTGGTACAGAGCTCCAGAGATCATGCTCAACTCAAAGGTGAGAGTGTGACACAGGCTCTGTGATTTTAAAGAGTAAAACTAAAGATGGATGACATTACAGCTCCTCTGTTTTTGCTCGTCTCAGGGCTACTCTAAGTCCATCGACATCTGGTCAGTGGGCTGCATCCTGGCTGAGATGTTGTCCAATCTGCCTCTCTTTCCTGGGAAACACTACCTGGATCAGCTCAACCAGATCCTGGGTGAGAAACATGTCTGTACAGAAACGTGCCAGGACACCTTCAGTTACCAACAACCAGTGCAGTTTTCTCTACTGAGGAAAAGCAGCTGTTAAAAGTCTTCTCTTCTTGTATAAAAGCAGACAAGTAACTAGATGAATTTAATGAACTGGAAATATGACCAGCAGCACCATTTTTTGGTGCATATATTAATGCAGGCTGTCTGTCTGTCCGTGTGCTCAGGCGTCCTCGGCTCGCCGTCTCAGGAGGATTTGAACTGCATCATCAACATGAAGGCGAGGAACTACCTGCAGGCCCTGCCACCTAAAGACAAAGTCCCATGGGAGAAGATCTTCCAGGCTGACTCGAAGGGTACGGAAACGTGGCACGTTTCTGATTTAACTTCTAAATGTTCAGAAAAATTACAGATGAATGTTTGTGTATTTATAGTTGAAGCATCTGTCTGGTTCATATCCTAACTATGGTTTTTTATTCCTTCACAACCCTGTTCTTTAATCTAACAACAGCTTTTTAAAATCTTTAAACAGTTCTTGACCTGCTGGGCCGCATGCTGACCTTTAACCCCATCAAGCGTATCAGTGTGGAGGAGGCTCTGGCTCACCCGTACCTGGAGCAGTACTACGATCCCACAGACGAGGTAAAGAATAGAGGCGGCATGTAGAGCTCTTACTAAAGCCGGACTGGGTGTCTTTATCAGGTCTTTATGGACAATGCAGAGGTGAAAGTGGTCGTTATTATTATGAACGACTCACAGAGCATTATCCTGTTATAACATCACAGCATTCTAATGACAAATAAAGCAGTGAATTTATGTTTTCATGCTGTCAAATTCTCCATCTTGATGACAAATTTCTCTGTTTTCCCTGAGAAGAAACAGAAAGATTTGGCTTAAACCAGACTATATGATGCTGAAATTAAGGGTGGTGGCTCTTTGACTGTTAAAGCTGTGTTCTTCTTGTGTGTTCTTGTGTTTGTGTAGCCGGTAGCAGAGGAACCCTTCACTTTCTCCATGGAGCTGGACGACCTGCCCAAAGAGAAGCTGAAGGAGCTGATCTTTGAGGAAACGGCTCGTTTCCAGGAAAACTATCAGGGCTCCTGAGACACACAGGTAGAGAGGGAACGCAGAGAAACGTCAGCTTCTGCTCATGTAGGGAGGTGGTGGGGAATTGTAGCGGAATAGATACGCTATCAGACAGATACGCCCGTTTACGCTGCAGAAATCAGGGGAAAACGCCCTGAAGTCCAGGAATCCGCTCACGGCTCTGCTTTCACTCTGCTTTCTGCTCTTGTAGAAATATTCAGTATTGTCTTGTGTCTGTTTACATAAATGCTGTCCAGAACTACTGATGATCTATCAGGAGGGTTTGGTAGGGAGAGATTTCATTACCACAGATCCTAACTGTGTTTCAGGGGACAAATGTGGGGTAGGGGTAAAAGTTACAAAGCCTTAGGATTTGCATGATGATTGATGTAAAACCAGGGACAAAAATGTAGAAATAAGACTGAGGAAAGATGGATTGAAGAACAGAAAAAGTGCAGCATTTTTCATAAACAACAACTTTAAAGTGCATAATTCTGTCAGAAGCTGCGTTCTTTCTGTCCTACCGAATCTTTTCAACTGTAAAACCTCTGAACAGAGGATGTTGTGATTTTTGACAACTAGATGTCAGCGTAGCTATCAGCCTAGAACAAAATCAAACCTCAACTTTGAACAGATGTTGAACCAGTCTCATTACAAACTGGACATGGATCAGTCAGTCAGAATCACACTTAAACAGTTGATTTAAAATCTCCGACTGCGGCAGTCTGCCTGTTAATCCTGTTATACTCACTAAAGAGAAATAAATATACCACAGCATGTTCCCCAAACTCAGTTTAGAAGATTCTTGCCCTGTTAGAACACATCCTGCTGGATCCTGCTGCATGACTGAACTTTTAAGGTCTTTATTATGTAGGTTAGGTTTAAACTTGTCCTTTAGGATGCAGAAATGTGCTGAAATTTAGCAGCTTTCCTGCAGGCTGGACAGACACAAGTAAGCCACTTTGACACATCTTCTCTACATGTGCTGCATGAACAGGGTTATGTCTGTTTTTGGCATTTGGACACAAGTGGCAATCCTTAATGCTTTGTGTGGACGCTACTGAATGTGTACTGAAGACTGTCTGTACAGAGGTGGTCTGGGATGTCTTCATCTGGTTTGGATAGGGTGTGGTATTCTGGCATGACCCCACCCTAACCCTAACCCTAACCCTAACCCTAACTGACATGATCTGCTGGTGAATAAAAGCATGGCTCTGTTTATCTCTGGGAACTGTGGCTCTGTTTTTAGTGATTTGGGTTAATGGGCTCAGGTTCAGTAAAAAGAGCTTTTGCCTTTTAGGCCTTAAATCAACAAAAAAAATAAAAACAGAAGCTCCCTCTCAAATAAGAGCCACTTCCTGTCATTCATGAAAATATCCAGCTCTTAGACGCGGCTCATCTGTGATCGATGCACCGTGACTTTCTCGAAGCGTGTGGTTTGAATTTAGTTTTCATTTAAATTTAGACAACATAAGGGAGAAAAGCTGTTAAAGAGGCACTACAAGCCTTTTCAGCTCATGGTTAATCGGCTGTCATTATAAGAACAGCAAACTTTTCCCTATGTCGATTGGCAACTTATGGAAAAGTGGGTGGAACTCGTGGGGAGTGAGGACGCGGCAAGTTCAACAAAGAGTTCCAACATCTCCAGTTTCACAGATATTCCAACCTCTGCCTTTATCCTTTAAAGCAGTGGTTCTCAACTGGTGGGTTGGGACCCAAAAGTGGGTCACGGAGCAGTTTTCAGTGGGTCATGAATAGGTGTCTGTAAAAAAAATGGTGGCAGAAAGTGCTGAAGTCCTTCATGGACATGCATAAGTACCTTTTATTTTACCCTGTTTTACAATGAAATTTAAATCTTTGGTCTATATTTCAACAAATTTATCTCCTTTTCCTACAATGAATAAAGCAACTACCCTTATGATAATGAAGTTATTTCTCAAGATCTCTGCAAAATTGGCAAAAATGTACACATAATGATGGGAAAAGAGGGTGTAAAACTTGTCGGTTTTGTCCCTTATATTTTTCATATCTTGTATTTTGGTCCAATCATGCTCAAAACGGCAACATATTAAATTAATCAAACATGCGTTGTTGAAAAACTTTTGGAAATTTGGGTCGCGATTTGTTCTGAGAAAGACTGGTGGGTCCTGAGGCTAGACCAGTTGAGAACCACTGCTTTAAAGCCTATGAAACATTCCATCCTTGCCATAAACAGACAAGTCTAGGCCCCTAGTTCCAACCAGTCCCTCCTTAGATGTATTTACAAGATGGTTCCCAACCTGGGGTCCGGGACCCCCCGGGGAAGGCACCAAAGATCTTAGGGAGGGACGAGGCTTTGTCTGCTCTGAGGCTTCCAAAATTAGATTTGCAAAAATTGACTAAAACCATGATAAAGCCTTTTTTTTTTAGTGTTCTGTCAGTGAAATGATTAAAATCTATGTCAATTTTTGGTGTCAATGCGTCCCTTTTTCTTCTCTCTTGGGTCCTGGGGCGGCTCCACTCTTCTTAGGTACATGTAGGAGGGCTCTGAGGAAAAATGGTTGGGAAACTAGATGTACTAGATGGTTTATCATTTCAAAAGTACGAGGGAGAAAAACTGTTAAAGAGGCAGCGCTAGCCTCTTAGCTAATTCACCTTCATTCATTCTTTCTATCAACAGCTTCTCTGCACACAGCGTGTAGGGATACAGAGCCACAGAAATGATGCTGAGCTGTTAGAATAAGAGGGACAGGGAGTATGAATGCACAGGATGTTAATGCAAGGTCTAAACGGGGTCTAAGTCAGTGATGGTGAGGTAATTTCACTATAATAAATCACTCAGTATTCGTCCAGTTCATGCATTTCTTCTATTTGTTTCTTTTCAGCCCTGGAGGGTGTTGAAGCCGCGCGGAGGCTTGGAACAAGAAGACCCTAAACGTTGCGCTGAAACAAAAGAAAAATGCATCTTCAAGAAAGCAACAAAAAGAGAAAACCAAGAACTACGAACATTTAACTGCTTTACTTTCCATTTCTACTGCAAGAGAGCTAAGTTTCACTTTGATTTCCTGATGGGGGGTTTGAAGAGTCTGTCTACCGTCTCCTTTCTGTCCCGTTAGACTCTCCATCCTCTCTCCTTCTTTCTGGTCTCCTGTAATACTTCTGTCTTTATTTCTCCTCCTCTCGCTGCTCTGTCTCCTCTCATGTTAAAACACAAACTACTGTATTAGCTGACACCATAACTCATCATGCTCAGTGTAAATAAGAACGTGGAAAAATGGAGGGCTAAAAGAAGGGAATCTAACCGGGCGTGTGGATGTACATACAAAGAAATAGAAGCGCTTTTTGTTTGTTTGTTGTTTTTTTAGAGTGCTTGTTGCTGTTTTGTTTGTTGTTTACGTGTTTTTGGATGTGTTCGCAGTCGTATCTGTAAGTTTCGGGGTTTATATTCGCTCTCATTTTCTGAACACTTGATTTTAAAACAAACATTCGATGTTTACCGGCATGTTGGCAGATTTAGGGATTCCTTTGTTGTTGCTTTATTTATTATTTTCTTAAAGAAGAGTCCGTGTTTGATCGTCGTATGAATGCATGCACTCGTGAAATATGAACCAAAGTGGCTGAGAGATGCAGAAACCTGGCTGCAGAGCTATTAAGAATAATTTTGTACTTTTAACTCTTTAGTTGAGCTAATAATTATTCCTAGGGCAGACTAAGTCGACTCTCCTTCATCTTTGGAGGGTTTTTCTTTTGTCTGTTGCTTTAAAGATCAGTTTGTTCATTGTTTGGTGCATAAAACGCCAGAAATTTAAGGAAAATGTTGATCAGTGTTTACCAAAGCCGAACAATGACCTCCTCAGTTTCTGTTTGTCTGCGATTTTCAGATTTTTGACCACGTCGTTTCATCCGCTGCAGCTTGTCAGATCAAACTGCGTTAAGGTCCAGATCATCTTTTATTCTTAATTTAATAAAAGTTCCATGGAGGTTTGTAAGTATTTTTGTCCACTTTTGGCCCCAGAATATTTCTTTTTTATAATGTGATAAAAAAAAGCTGCTCCAGTGTCAATATTACATTCCTGTGTTACGCTACATGTCTGTTACACCGACTTTCTCTTACATGAACATGTTTACAGTGAACACACCTTCTTTCTTTGTTAAGCTTTGGAGCAGAGAGGCTCGCAGTGATCTGGAAAATAAGGCCTGGTACATCAGCCTTCCCATCCTGTTATGATCTTCCTATACATTCCTATCTGCTTTCTGTGTGGCGCATTTGCATGCAGGATAGAGAAGAACAAGTCTTATTTCCATGTTTATGATCTCTTCTTTCCAGCTGATGAAGGGTGCGTTCTCGCTGTGGCTGGTTTCTCTGGCGGGCTGAAGCATACCTGTCCTTACTCCCCCTGCTGACCTGCACTCACATTGCTCCAAGCTCACCAGGCCTTAGCACAGAAACGTCATCACATTTACAACACAGACAACATAACAGCGACATAATGCACTTTGTGGCTTATTCTGGGGCATCTAAAAGCTCTCCACTCATCCATGCCAGAGCCATGAAAGAGTACCATGCTTGAGCCTGCAACACTCACGTCAGAAATGCTCAGGCACAGCCCGGATTGACTAGTGTGTGTGCATCTTTAAAGTTTCCTCCCTGCAAATGTCGTTGATAATGTGACAGTGGCCCTTAGAAACATGAAAATTAAGCAGTAAGTCAATATAAAAAGCTGCATCTAATCAGAAATGCTACAAAGTCCTAACAAGTCTCTGGAACTTTATTTAGGCACTGGGCCCTGCTGCACAAACACACCAACTCTCTCCAAAAGTTCCCGGCCCCTTACAGTTCTAGCAGTGTAAACGTCAGAGCTGATGATGCATAAATGACCCAGAGTCAAATGAAAACCCACAAGAAAAGCCCCTCCTTAAAGCTTTAAAACCACGTTACTGATAAAGCTGCCTTCATGTCTGATAACTAAACTACATATCTGTAGAGTTAGTTCGGCTATGAATCCATTAATTAGTTCAGTTTTTAGGCTTTTTACTGCACTCGTCAGACAAATTTGATGCAATATTCAGCAAGTTTGAGTTTTAATTCTCATTTTGAAACTCGTGCAACAACTGATAATGCAGAGCTAGTCTAACTAGTCTCTGTGTAAAAACTGTCAAGTATTTATGTCCTTTAAAAGAACAACATGACTAGGAAGGTCAAAACCAGAGTTTATTTTGGTGTGATTTTAAAGAATCTAATGTAGAAGTCCTAGGCCCCCAATAATGGCTTCCATCTTTGTTTTAAATGAACGAAAACTGCAGCTAAGCTCCTGTACACTGCCTGAATCAGTCAAAACAGAAGTATTGCCCATATGTTTTAGTGCAAGTTAGACGGTGTGGAAGATGTGCTTATGGAGTGCTTATGAACTTTCTTTCATTGCATCTACCATTAGAATATCATATCTATCATTCTCAAGCATTATATCCAAAATACTGAAAATTCAAAGTCAACTTTGCAGATCTAGTACCCAAATTGTCTATTTTCTGGTGATATTTTTGTGAAATTTCAAAGCCTGACACATTTTTAGTTCTTCTGAATGCAGGAGAAGTTGTGTCCCAGCTTTTACAGCTCTAATCAGACATGAAGGCAGTGTGATCAGCATCATAAGAGCTAGCCCAGACATGCCAAGTTTGCTGTTTAGGAGTTCCTGCTCCGTGCAAAGCCAAGACAACCCTGGTTCGTTTTGAGCTTCAGTTTCCTCTCCTCTCTCCTCACTTCATCGTGCATCGTTTCTGTCGACTGTGAGCATTGACAGCCTCCTGTTTTCGTCTGGATGTATCTCCTCATTCTTCACGCCATGGGTCCAGATCAGTCTGCACTAATTCTCCATCTAAGGTGTCGCTTCCCTCCTTTCTAAAAACAGACCAACATATGTGCTGGATTCTGTCTGTCTCTGTCAGGGCCGGCCTTTAATGCTAACAGACATCTGCTTTTTTCTCTGCCAGCGCTCATAGGTCGGCGTGAGGCGTTTTGGTGCATGTTGTGGCATTAATTCTCCTCAGTTTAACCTCCTGACCCCTCCTCGCTTTACTCAAAGGGCTGCCTCCTCCTCCTCCCCTCTTCTCTCTGCTTCTTTTTCTCCTCCTTCCATGGACCACAGTCGCTCCGATCGTAACCCAATCAGCACACCTGCACTTTGTCCTCACAGCCACGCTCACCTCCCTCTGGAGTCAGTATTATGGTCATTTTTTTCCCGTCTTGTCCTTCAGCTTTAAGTTTGACCTGCCGTTTGTGTGTTTTTGTGTGTGAAAATTCATGGATCGTCTGTGTCAAGCGAAAGTGAATCTGCTCCTCAGCAACATAAAGCCAAGGCTCTTTTTGTCTCGTACGTGTTTTTAAAAGTTTGTACAGCCCTCTCCCTGCAGTTTAACATCCCTCAGACTTCTATTTTTATTTTGAAACAGACGCACAGATTCTCCCTTCGTACGTCGCTGCAGCAGAAATCCAGACCCTGCTGGCTTTTTTATGTTTCCTTCTCTGAACGTCTCACTGGGTATCCACACTGGCACACTCGCCCTCTCTTTCTGAGGAGTAGCTGTGTGTGTGTGTGTGTGTGTGTGTGTGTGTGTGTGTGAAAAAGTTGCACTTGAACACCACAAACATTCATAAAGTATGGGCCAGTCCGTTACAAGCTTTCCGTATATGGTTGTTTTTAAATGGCTGTTCTTATTAATGCTACTGTTGTTATTAAGGTGGGTTGTTGTATTTTATTTTTTACACAAAAGGGAGCTAAAGTTGTATCATTTTTTTAATGATTAGTTTGTTTTTAACTGTATTTTTCTTTGTTCTGGGCGTGGTTGTTAATGGCAGTGTTTAAAATCTGTTTTTCTTTGGTTTCCCCTCAAAGATGTTATTAAAGGAGTTATTTTAAAGAGGATATACGTAGATCGTCAAAGAGATATGAGTTATTGAGGGTTCTAGTCTGTATATTCTATGGGTATTATGAATTAAACGATTAACAAAGGAACAGAATTATATACATATAATTAAATAAAATTTCCTGATACTGTTAAACATGCTTTTGGATGTTTTTTTCAGCATTTAATCCTGTTTTTTCTCTTTCATGTGACTCCTAGAAGCAGAGGGTGAAACGCAGAATCACAAGCTTAGAATGAGGAGTCTGTAGATATTTCTTAAAAGCAAAGAAAAGGAAACTAGCCACTAAATCTCCTCTAAGTGAGGCACCACAATGGTAGGGACACACAATGACAAACATCAAATGCAAAGAAAAAAAAAATCAGTGGAGTAAAAAAGCTACCAAATGATGCAAAACAAGCACAAAAGATTCTGAATTCTGCACAAAGGGCGGCTGTGGTTCAGTAGGTAGAGCCAATCTTCCTGCAATCAGAAGGTCAAGGGTTGGAGCCCCACCTCCTGCAGTCACATGTCAACTTATAGGCAAGACACTTAACCCTGATTTGGTCCCACTGCTTCGTCAGGTCGGCTCAGGTATGGGAGTATGTTTGGCTTTTCACTCCTGTACTTCTCCGGCTTCTGATGGCCATCCTCCAGGAGCCCAAGCTCTCCAGGTATCATCCCAGTTGACCCCTCCACACAATGCACGCGGTCTCCCCTGACGTCTGGACCAGCCCAGCAGGTCCTTGGCAACCCATATGAGGTGAGCTACTGAGAGGTGCATCCAGGATTTGGAGCGAGATATCCTTCCATCCAGACGATGAGTTTTTCAAGAATATCTCTGCTTATTTAGATACACTCTGCACAAGTCCCAACAGCATGGCTTCACAGTGAAAGAGGGCGAGGCCTAGACAAGCCTGATTATGAAGACATCAAGTAGAATAGGACAGAAGTCTACTGTCAAACTGCCTTCAGTCGTTTACATAGTGTTGGAAGAAAAGGTGATGGAACACAGTGGTGCACGCGCCCCTGTCCTAACTTTTTTGGAGTGTGTTGCAGGCATCAAATGAAGAATGTGTGTATATTTGCAGAAAACAATAACATTTCTCAGTTTGAACATGTAATATCTCATCTTTGTGCTGTCAAATAGGTTTATAAATCACTGCATTCTGTTTTTATTCACATTTCACACAGTGTCCCAACTTTTTTGAGTTGGGGTTTGTACTTTCAGAAAAATAACAACTATAAAATGACAGAAGGATATAAATTGACACCTTGTCCACCCAGCAGGTGTCCCAGATTGTGGTATTGGCAGAGCTGGTCTGCAGGAGTTGAATCTCTGACCTTTAAATTATGGCTCTAAATTCTAACAGTCAGGAGGAAGACAGACTAACTGTAAGGATTTATCTCAGTCATTTTGTGGAGCTGAGTAAATCAGGATTTAAAGACATTCTTATTGTGAAATTTGGCCCAGGATTGTAGCAGTCGTGGGAATCCATCAGTTTGTCCTCTCAGCTGACAGCTAACCTGCTCGTCCTGCCTCGCAGCGTTCCCCTCCTTCCTGACATGTCTGAGCACAGATTCCCCCCGTCCTGTCAACTCTGGGAACTTTAGACTTTTCAGAGACAGAATTATGCCTCCTTATAAATCAACAACTTGTCTGCAAACAGAAACACCTGGAACACAATCTACCTGTCTGTCTCAGCCTGTGAGAGTGAGAAACCTCTGGATCGGTCTGTGAATGCATCGGCCTGTTGTTAGAAAGCAGCGTTTGAGAGCGAGCTCAGCCTGTTGCTCCATTGTCCAAAACATTCCTGCTTTGCTTTAGAAGTGGAACAATGCAGCACGATGCTCTGCTGACTTGGTACTGTGAATTTAAAAAGCAGGAGAGCCTGCAGACGTGAGGCTGTTTTCATATTCCTGGGTCGGAGCTGAGTTTACATTCCTCCTCACAGGAACCCGACCCCTTTGTCAAACATGCTCAAAGACTGATGACAGACCTGCTGCAGCCTTCATGGCTATGTCCCGTCCTGTTTGGAGGGAAACGATACAAGAACTGCTCATGTTTTATTTTTTACCTTCTGGAAGTTTTCATTCTCACACGGCTCACACGGCTCACAAGGTTTCCTCTGACCACAGAACAGTTTTCCATCTTTCCTCAGTCCATGTTAAATGAGCTTTGGTCCAGAGAAGACGGTGGTGTTTCTGGATCCTGTTCACATATGGCTTCTTCTCTCCATGATCCAGCTTTAACTGTCATTGGTGGATGGCACAGCCAACTGTGTTGACAGGTGATGATTTCTGGAATGTTCCTGAGCCCATGCAATGATTTCAGTGCAGAATCATACCTGTTTTTAATGCAGTGGCCCCTGAGGGCCCCTTCAGCCTTGTCCCTCTCTCAGAGATTTCTCCAGATTCTCTGAATCTGTTGATGATATTATGGACTGTAGACGGAGGGAGATTCAAAGTCTTCAGACATTTTTCTAAAATTGTTCCATAATTTAAGACTCTGGTTTTCTCAGACCGGTGAACCTCTGCCCATCTTTACTTGAGAGACTCTGCCTCTCTAAAAGGCTCCTTTTATACCCAGTCATGTGACTGACCTGTTGATAATTAACCTAACTAGTTGTGAAACTCTCCTGCAGCTGTTTTCCATTACCACCACTTACTTTTCCAGCCTCTTGTTGCCCCGTCCCTACTTTTTGAGATGTTTTTCCACCATCAAATTCAAAACGAGCTAATATTTTTAGTAAATTTTCAACATCATTGAATACAGGTTTATGAGATTTGACAACTTGTGTTTTACTCTGCATTTTACATGGCGCCCCAACTTTTTTGGAATTTGGGCTTGTATTCATAAATCCTGGAGTTTGAAGGTCCTCCTAGTCAAACATAAACAATTGCCAGGTAGTTTTGTTGTTATTCTAACATCAGGAAGTAGGAGACAAAGGAACAAACGATCTCAAACAAAAGAGACGACAAAAGAATCTGCGTGGGAGTGTTGGTATGTGTGTAGTGATCGAGTACAACGACAGGTTAACAACAGCAGAGTAAAGAGACAGGGAGAGTATTGTTGCCACAGGGAGGGGAGAGGCCAGAGAGAGAGTGAGGGAGAGAGAGAGAGAGGAAGGTGAGCTGCAGGTGAGCTGCTGGTCCTTTATTAACAGATTTTACAGCTCTGTGAGTTCCAGGAGCCTCAGAGAGGAGCAGAAGGAGAGTTTCTCTGCTCGTACTCGTCTGTCCAGTTTTATTTTTCTGGAGTTTCAAAGAAGAAGAAGGGGAAAGGTTGGTGTTTGTGAGTCTGATCTCTTCTACATGAACCTCTGCAGAGCTTGAAACCTTTCCCTTCCCTTCTTCAGTTTGATCTCCTCACCGTGATCCTGCAGTCAGACTCTGTGGATTTGTGTCTGAAGGAGGAGGATGAGCAGTTTCATGTTCTTCATCCTCCCTGCTCTGGGTGGATACGCTCTGACCTCAGTGTACCTGCTGAAGAACCCGCTCATTCTGCACAGGAAGAAACGCACGGCCTTCTACTGCACGCACATCTCACACCGAGGAGGTAAGACGCCACACGGCAAGCCTGCAGGAAATCAATGTAGGAGAGAGAGTGAAGGTTTCTGCTGATAGGGCCAGGGAATACAGCCTGTTTTTAAGGTTTCAGCATCACATCCATCAACAGTGAAAACAGGAGGGTTGATATCGCAGATTTAAACTTTAGTTTTAGCTCCTCTCTGAGTGAAATAGTCGTCAGTGTTGATCCACCAGCGTGAGTTCAACTCTGTGAAGAGGCAAATCATTTAAGCTAAGTTTCCCATCATGCCCTTGGGCAGAGTGTAGACGTATCTATATGTGTTGCTGGGGTTGTTTTTTCATGTTTCTGGTGGAATGATGCTTTTGCACCATGAGTGAAGTTGTCCACTGAGTTAGCAGAGCAGATATGGTGTTCTTCAGAGGAGACCCACCTTGGCACAGGTTTCTAGAGTTCCTGCAGCTCTGTCAGACTGTCAGAGATTTAATTTGTTCAAAGTTCAGTCTAATAATATTTAGTGTGGATCACCGACATTAGTGTCGGCTTTAACCCCTTAAACAGTTTTGCTGTGTAACTGACTTTATTATAAAGCTGTGACTTCACCTGAACAACCTGGTTGGAGATCTGTTCTCTTGTTGCATAAAAGAAAAGATGGTATTTAAATGTAAAACTCCTCAGCAGATATCCTGTACTAAAGTAAACTTTAAATAAATACATTTTAGTTTTATTTGAGTAGATTTATGGACTAGAACTTTTATTTTTCTTCAGTAAATTTGAACCAGAGTAACTAAAATAGTTCTATACTTTATCCACCTCTGATAGGACTTGATAAAGTATAATAACTAAACTTTGTATTTTAACAGCAGGTAGTCTAAAGAAACGATGTCCTCACATGAGGATGGAGGGTTTACTTTACTGTATAACACCATGGAGAGAGAAAAATGCCCTGGATATCCCATACAAGCTAGTTTGTACCCCATTCAGTAGGCATTTATACTCACGGTTACTCGTTAGCTGTTGGTTTCTTTCCAAAATCTGCCCTGGCTACATTTCCTTAGTTTACTCTAGGTTAAAGGTCACATATATTCCCCCTTTAAGACAAGTTTATACCGGTCTCAGAGGTCCCCAAAACATGTCTGTGAAGGTTGTTGATGAGAAAACACTCCACTGTTGGATTCTTGCATGTCTAAAAGCCCCTCTGTTTCAGCTCTGCTCAGAATGAGTGGTTTCTGTGTCTGTGGCTTTAAATGTTAATGACCTGTCTGACTCCGCCCCTCTCAGGAAATGAACGTGGCTCTCCTGATCCTCCTCTCAGCTGCCAACTGAGAGGAGTATCAGGAGAAGAGGGTGGAACTTTCTTTCAAGAGGGGAGGGACAACTAAACCTGGAGGCGGGGCTAACTCCTCTCATGACATCATGAGGGGAAAATCTGAGAACGGCTTGTTTCAGCACACATTTTCTGAAAGGTGGAGAAAAAGAGGGGGGAGGAAATGGATTTCTCTGGTACTTGAGGGGATCGTGGACAGGCCAGGGGCACATGTCTGTGTAAGAGTGAAAAAGTGATTTTAACATATGTTCCCTGTTTAGCGGTGTTAGAGCCTCTTACTGTTAAGAAAACTACAAATTAACAAGTTCAATCATAAAATTTGAAGAGTTTTGGTACCTTGATCAGTTTTGAAGATCAGCTCTAAAGCGTTTTATCTAGAATGGCAGCCATCTTTGATGGACACTGATTACTGTAATAAGCTTCTGTGACCATAAGATGAGAGACCAAGTGTCCATAAGTGAGGCCAGCAGGTCAAAGTTCAGTAAAATGAAGAGCAATGGTGCAGGGAGCCCTGAATGGTCTGTCCTCGTATGAGGATGCCAGGTCGTAGGTCATAGCTGTAACAAGCGTCTCGTTTTGTTCCCAGGATGTGGAGAGCGGATAGAGAGCACAATGGAGGCGTTCACACAGTGAGTATAAAACTCAAGATTTACTGTCTTTGGATTTAAAGGGACAGTTTTTTTTCTGTTAGATAAGCTTTATTACATTCTGATCAACAGGAAGTATGTCATCCACTAGGGATGTCCCTGGATTAACAGTCAAACCTGATTGGTTTGATTTTGCCTGTTTTCACTGATAGATGAACACCTTTATTCTAAGCTCTCTGATCTATAATCACATCTACAGTAGAAAGATAAACCACATGTTCAGCCACACCGTCCTGTCTGTCCTCCATCTGCAGTGCCGTTGAGCAGGGAACACAGATGCTGGAGCTCGACTGTCACCTGACACATGACGGACACGTGGTGGTGTCACATGACGAGAATCTGCTAAGAGAGACCGGACATGACGCCACCATGTCTTCATTAAACCTACAGGTGGGAGTGTAGATGTCATAGGAGCCGATATTACACCTGGTGCACAGGTACAAATAGATATTTATTCCTCCTATCAGCCTCCTGTTCTCTACCAAGCCCCAGGAAATAATTCCTCTTCATTCCACCAGTGACCTTGATATGTTTCTGCAGAGAATTGTATGTTTCCAATAGTGCAACATATATTCTTCAATGCAACATATTCATTTTTCCTTCCACCTCTGAGTCCAGCAGTGCACCAACCAGTATAAGGACTGGGCTTTGATCCTGCAACCAGTAAATGAGGACTTTAGCCTCTGCATTATTCATATCCCTCCTCTTAACCCACAACAGATTTAGACTGAACAATAATCTCATAATAACGTGCCATATTTCTGTTTTCAGGACCTTCCTCCGTATAAGGAGAGGCTGGAGGTGACATTTTATGCCGGTGAGTTTCTCCTGGACCTTCTAATCATTAACTTTCAGCTCGTATTGAAGAAGTAGGTCAGCTTCTCTGAGTTTATCTCCTCTGATTGTTTTTCTATCTGCAGGACGTTTCAGCAGCGGGGCAGACAGGAAATTTGCTCTGCTGGAGGATTTGTTCAGGAAGTTTCCCAGGATGCCGATCAGCATTGAGATCAAAGAGAACAACAGTCAGCTCATAGAAAAGGTGCAGTTCACTAAAAAAATGTCCTCACTTTGAGACTGTTGAGATGCTTCTCCCATCTTTGTTCCACTTCATTCAGAGAGCTGCAGCTCCTAAAAAACATCTATTTTTAGCTTTTCTACCTGGTCTACCTGTGTCTCAAACATCTATTTGAGATGACCTCTAACGCCTTTCAGCTCTGCCTTCCCTGAAGACCAAACAAGGAGCCTGACGTCCCAAAGATAAACTTCATCTGTTTAAAAATGACAGCTAAAATCCAAACTTAGATTTAAAAAGACTCTGCATGTGGATATCAGACATTTCGCATTCCTCCTTAGACTAAAGATGTTGAAATTTCTGATCCCTTTTATTACTAAGTGATTTAATCCACTTCATTTTAATGACAGAGAGTATAAGCTCAAATAAATTACATTTAATTTAAATGACAGGTGCATCAGAGAAGAAAAACCAACAGAAACTCTGATAAAACCTGAACAGTGTCTAAAATGCACCAAAACGTCAGCAGTGTTTCAGTTCCACATTTGTTTTTGTGACATTTGTGCAGGAATTTGCCTACATTTTTTTTGGCATTTTAAACATAAATCACTCAATTATGTTTAGCAAGAACATCTGTTATTGTGCGGTGGTATCAAACATGTCATGTTGAATTTTTCCACAATCATTGCAAAGTTTTAACCACCCTACCTCAAAACTTCTGCCCTGAAAACAAAGATCTTTTGTTTTTATTATTATTACTGTTATGCAATTTTGTAAAACTGCATAGTAATGACATAAATTGCTTTTGTTTGCAGTGGGAATTATGTCTGCACATCCAAATCCTTTAATTTTCTTTATTTGTCTCATTCTCACATCTGTTTAAATATCCATTTAAATATTCATTGCCCTGCTTACACATTAATTTTTTCTTTCCATTCTTTCTTCACTTTGCTGTCTCTGTTTTTCTGAAAACCTCCTTTATATTTATCTTATTTTGTTTTTGCAAGAGTTTGTCTTCCATAAACATCCAGACATTTTTGTGTATTTTTGTGATTAAATGAAAATGCTAAAATGTTAAAATGCTCGTCTGGTAATTTTTTTATGGGTTTCTGTGTGTGGCTTGGATCGTTGTTTGTGTCTGAGTTTATTCTGTTGTATTTTTATTTCTATCTCTTCCTCTTTTCTCTATCAGTAGTGAGATACGATCCTAAATGAACCTGCCGTTTGTTTTATTTGAAGAAAAATAACCAAATACTCCTGCAGATATATCTTTAGTTTTCTCATCTTTATTCCTCTCTTCTGTGCAGGTTTCTGATCTGGTTAAATGTTATAACAGAGATGAAATCACTGTGTGGGCCACCGTCAACTCCAACATCATGAGGAGATGCCGCCAAACGGTAAATCATCCACCAGGGGGAGACAGAGGCACATCATTATGCTCAGTTAGAACCCTCTGGGACATTTTTACCCTGCAAGAATACAGCAGCCTTTCAGATTAGCGATATGAACCATAGCCTGAGGAAGTCCTGAATCTTTTAGTTTGATATTGAGTCTATTTCTGCTGAGTGTTATGATGGATAACTGCAGAGAAATAGATGATAATAAACAAACCTTACTAATCTCACAAGAAAACTTCATTCTTGCAGCCTAACTGATAAAATCAAACCATTTCTATGTAACACCTTCTACACACTGCAGCATAAAAGACCTACCATAGAAAGCAAAAACAAAGATGAAATAAAATTGTGCTCAATTTGCAAGAAGACTGCATGTTTATAAAAAGTAAACTATTCACAGTAGTGCAATCAAATCTCTAAGTGTGCCAGATACTTTTGAGCATACATGTGTTTGCAGAAGACCATGTTGAAACAAAAGCAACAGTGACTCATGACTTGCAAGAAAACAACGCGATAGGTTTCATGCAGTCAAAACGTCATCATATGTCATCGCATACACGTAAAGTAGGAAGTGCTGTGAAAGGCAACGGTCCGGTTATATTATAGTATATTGTTTTTGATGTATGCGCTTATTACAAGGATATCTCTGGAAGGAAACAGTACTCTGGGACTCACTGAAGGTGTGATATGTTAGTGTTACTCCTCCGGTTTTATATGCAAAAAGACTTATTGCTCTATCTCATTTGGTTGCAATTCCACCTGTGGTTAAAGATAGAAATGATTGGGAGCGCCGGTGCTACCGTGGATCATGAAGAGCTAAAGGAGGCAGGAGTCAAAGTTATTGATCTTCAGTATGTTGGTTTCACAATGACAACTTTCAGAAAAAAGATATTAAAAATTATGTTAGCTGAAAAATAATGTTTAAAGGTGTCCCAAATGCTGTTTTAATCTGTTGACATTCAATTCTAAATCTGCATTAAAGGTCACATATGTTACCCTTTAAGACAAGTTTATATCGGTCTCAGAGGTCCCAAAAACATGCCTGTGAAGTTTGTTCCTGTAAAAACACTCCAGTATTGATTTCTGCATGTCTAAAAACTCCTCTGTTTCAGCCCTGCTCAGAACCAGCTGTTTCTGTCTGTGCCTTTAAATGTTAATGAGCTGTCTGACTCCACCCCTCTCAGGAAATGGATGTGGCTCTCCTGATCCTCTTTTCAGGTGGCAGCTGAGAGGAGGATCAGGAGATGAGGGCAAAACCTTCATACAAAGCGGGGCGAGCCAACCAAACCTGGGGGTGGGGCTAACTCCCCACATGACCTCATGAGGGGAAAATCTGAAAGGTGAAGAAAGAGAGGGAGGGAAGGAAAGGATTTTTCTGATTCTTTGGGGGGTTGTGGACAGGCTGGGGGCAAATATTTTGGTTAGAAAAGCCTGAAAAAGCGATTTTTGCATAATATGTGAACTTTAAGACGGCTGAAAAATCATGAATCAAACTGCCAAACATTTCCAGGGGGAGTTTGTCTCTGGAATGCCAGAGTTTGGGCCTCAACATTGAACCCTTCATAAACTTCTATCCTCTCTCCTATAGAACAGCTCGATGCCGTACAGTTTCACTGTGAGTCGTGGCGTTCTCCTCCTCCTCCTCTACTACAGCGGCCTGCTGCCGTTTGTTCCTCTAGGAGAAAGTTTACTGCAGTTCTACCTGCCCAGAATCATCAACAGGTGGGCCAGGACTCACACTTCACTATTTAAACATTCATCTTTAATCAGCTTTCATTTTCTTTCTTACAACCATTTTAGAGTATGATAAATGTCTTTATAACCCTTTTGCTGAGAGGATATTTATGACAACAACATGGACTTTACCCTAAAAACCCTAAATTTACAACCTAGCCTGCAGAATCAGAGGCTGTGTTTCTATCAGGCAGAGGCAGGGAGTAACAGCGCCTGGTTTAATGTTTGTTTTTGTGTCCTGTCACAGCTTTGGTTATTGTTTCTGTTTTCTGCAGGACGTTCATCCCTGAAAAAGGCCTCCTGAGGAACAAACTGGTCATCGCTCTGTTAGAGAAGTGAGGAATTCAAATGTTTGTCAGAGTAGAGATGCTCTCATGCAGAATCAGAACATTAGGAGCAACACTGATGATGATTTACTACTTTAAGATGAAATCCTGGAGGGTTGTTCATTAAAGTGAATCTAAATGTGATTATTCCTGCTTTTATCGTAGAGTCACCATGAGGAAAAGTCTGTTTGATCACCTCTCAGCCCGAGGAATTCAGGTAGGAACCATTAACCATTCAGCTTTGCAGGTTTTTATCATTTATTAAACTTTTAAAAAATCTGACTGAAAGTTTGCATTGAGTTTCATGCAAACTCAGAGAGTTTAGTTTGGCTCTAATTTAAGGTGGTATTTATTCCGTTTTAGTTTATCTCCTGTTTTGCTTTCTTCTCTTTGTCACTTCATTGTGAAAGCATTATAATGGCATCCTTTTATTCCTTGTGCTGCCTTGAGGAGCGCTTCTATTCCTACATTTACGCTTAACCTAAGGCCTCAACTATTTGGAATTTAAAGGCCTTAACATACTCATTAATCAGACCTAATATGACCTAATTTGGGGATGTTATATTTTTATCATCCATCCATCCATCTTCTTCCGCTTAACCGAGATCGGGTCGCGGGGGCAGCAGCCTAAGCAGGGAAGCCCAGACTCCCCTCTCCCCGGCCACTTCATCCAGCTCTTCCCAGGGGATCCCGAGGCGTTCCCAGGCCAGCCGAGCGACATAGTCTCTCCAGCGTGTCCTGGGTCTTCCCCGGGGCCTCCTCCCAGTGGGACTTGCCCGGAACACCTCACCAGGGAGGCGTCCAGGAGGCATCCGGACTAGATGCCCGAGCCACCTCATCTGGCTCCTCTCAACGTGGAGGAGCAGCGGCTCTACTCCGAGTCTCTCCCGGATGACCGAGCTTCTCACCCTATCTCTAAGGGAGAGCCCAGACACCCTGCGGAGGAAACTCATTTCAGCTGCCTGTATCCGTGATCTCGTTCTTTCAGTCACTACCCACCGCTCATGACCATAGGTGAGGGTGGGAACATAGATCGACCAGTAAATCGAGAGCTTCGCCTTTCGACTCAGCTCTTTCTTCACCATGACAGACCGATGCAGAGACCGCATCGCTGCTGACGCTGCACCGATCTGTCTGTCGATCTCTCGCTCCATTCTTCCCTCACTCGTGAACAAGACCCCCAGATACTTGAACTCCTCCACTTGGGGCAGGATCTCATTCCCAACCTGGAGAGGGCATTCCACCCTTATCCGACTGAGGACCATGGTCTCAGATTTGGAGGTGCTGATTCTCATCCCAGCCGCTTCACACTCGGTTGCGAACCGTTCCAGTGAGAGCTGAAGGTCACGGCCTGATGAAGCCAACAGAACCACATCATCTGCAAAAAGCAGAGACCTAATCCTGAGGCCACCAAACCGGACGCCCTCAACACCCTGGCTGCGCCTAGAAATTCTGTCCATAAAAGTTATGAACAGAACCGGTGACAAAGGGCAGCCCTGGCGGAGTCCAACACGCACTGGGAACGAGTCCGACTTACTTCTGGCAATGCGGACCAAACTCTGGCACCGGTCGTACAGGGACCGAACTGCCCTTTTCAGGGGGTCCGGCACCCCATACTCCCCGTGGGACATGGTCGAATGCCTTCTCCAGATCCACAAAACACATGTAGACTGGTTGGGCAAACTCCCATGCACCCTCTAGGACCCTACCGAGGGTGTAGAGCTGGTCCACTGTTCCACGGCCAGGACGAAAACCACATTGCTCCTCCTGAATCTGAGGATCGACTATCCGACGGACCCTCCTCTCCAGGACCCCTGAATAGACCTTACCGGGGAGGCTGAGGAGTGTGATCCCTCTATAATTGGAACACACCCTCCGGTCCTCCTTCTTAAAGAGGGGAACCACCACCCCAGTCTGCCAGTCCAGGGGCACTGTCCCTGATGTCCACGCGATGTTGCAAAGGCGTGTCAGCCACGACAGCCCCACAACATCAAGAGCCTTGAGGAACTCAGGGCGGATCTCATCCACCCCCGGGGCCCTGTCACCGAGGAGCTTTCTGACCACCTCGGCGACCTCGGCCCCAGAGATAGAAGAGCCCACATCCGCGTCCCCAGACTCTGCTTCCTCCTCGGAAGGCGTGTATATGGGATTGAGGAGGTCTTCGAAGTATTCCTTCCACCGACCCACAACGTCCCGAGTCAAGGTCAACAGTGCGCCATCTCCACCGTACAAGGTGTTGACAACGCACTGCTTCCCCCTCCTGAGACGCCGGATGGTGGTCCAGAATCTTCTTGAAGCCGTACGGAATTCATTCTCCATGGCCTCTCCGAACTCCTCCCACGTCCGAGTTTTTGCCCTGGCAACCTCTGAAGCCGCAAGCCGCTTGGCCTGCCGGTACCTGTCAGCTGCCTCTGGAGTCCCACAGGCCAAAAAGGCCCGATAAGACTCCTTCTTCAGCTTGACGGCGTCCCTCACCGCCAGTGTCCACCAGCGGGTTCGGGGGTTGCCGCCACGACAGGCACCGACCACCTTACGGCCGCAGCTCCTATCAGCCGCCTCGACAATAGAGGCACGGAACACGGCCCACTCGGACTCAATGTCCCCCGCCTCCCCCGGAACGTGGTTGAAGCTCTGTCGGAGGTGAGAGTTGAAGCGCCTTCTGACAGGGGACTCTGCCAGACGTTCCCAGCAGACCCTCACCATACGTTTGGGCCTGCCAGGTCTGACCGGCTTCCTCCCTCACCAGCAGAGCCAACTCACCACCAGGTGGTGATCAGTTGACAGCTCTGCCCCTCTCTTTACCCGAGTGTCCAGGACATGTGGCCGCAAGTCCGATGATACGACTACAAAGTCGATCATCGAACTGCGACCTAGGGTGTCCTGGTGCCAAGTGCACATATGGACACCCTTATGCCTGAACATGGTGTTCGTTATAGACATCCCATGATGAGCACAGAAGTCCAGCAACAGAACACCACTCGGGTTCAGATCAGGGGGGCCGTTCCTCCCAATCACCCCCTTCCAGGTCTCACTGTCGTTGCCCACATGAGCATTGAGGTCTCCCAGCAGGACGATGGAGTCCCCGGAAGGAGCACTCTCCAGCACCCCCTCCAGCGACTCCAAAAAGGGTGGGTACTCTGAGCTGCTGTTCGGTGCATACGCACAAACAACAGTCAGGACCCATCCCCCCACCCGGAGGCGGAGGGAGGCTACCCTTTCGTCCACCGGGGCAAACCCCAATGTACAGGCTGCCAGCGTGGGGGCAATCAGTATGCCCACACCTGCTCGGCGCCTCTCACCAGGTGCAACTCCAGAGTGGAAAAGAGTCCAACCCCTCTCAAGAGGACTGGTTCCAGAGCCCAAGCTGTGCGTCAAGGTAAGACCAACTATATCTAACTGGTACCGCTCAACCTCACACACAAGCTCAGGCTCCTTCCCCACCAGAAAGGTGACGTTCCATGTCCCCAGAGCCAGCCTCTGCAGCCGAGGATCGGACCGCCAAGGTCCCCGCCTTCGGCCGCCACCCAGCTCACACCGCACCCGACCTCTATGGCCCCTCCTACGGGTGGTGAGTCCATGGGAGGGGGGGCCCCACAATGCCTCTTCAGGCTGTGCCCGACTGGGCCCAATGGGTGCAGACCCAGCCACCAGGCGCTTGCCATCGAGCCCCACTCCCAGGCCTGGCTCCAGGAGGGGGCCCCGGTGACCCACGTCCGGGCAAGGGAGATCTGAATCCTTCCTGCCGTTCTGCCATATACGGTCCTTGAGCTGCGCTCGTCTGGTCCCTCACCCAGGACCTGTTTGCCTTGGAAGACCCTACCAGGGGCATGAAGCCCTGGACAACATAGCTCCCAGGATCCTTGGGACAAGCAAACCCCTCCACCATGTTAAGGTGGCAGCTCAGGGAGGGGACATTTTTATCATGGAGTAGAAATTCTCTCATACATTCTTTATATAAAATCATCAGTGACTCCAGCAGAAATAAACTTTTATTTTCTGCAGCAGTTTTCAAAAAAGCATAATAATAGATGTAATAATAAAATATAATAATAATGCTAATAATAATTATGATGATAACAGTAATAATAATAGTAATATTAGCAATAATGATAGTAACAATAATATTTGTACTAAATATAATAATAATGCTAATAATAATAAAAAAGGAATAATAATAATATTAATAATGCTAATAATAATAATAACTAATAACAATGATAATAAAAATAAATACGAAAATAATAATTATAAATTATATATATATATATATATATATATATATATATATATATATACATACATATATATGTATGTGTGTGTGTATATGTATATATATATGTGTGTATATATATGTATATATATATGTGTGTATATATATATGTGTGTATATATATATGTGTGTATATATATATGTGTGTATATATATATGTGTGTATATATATGTGTGTGTATATATATGTGTGTATATATATATGTGTGTATATATGTGTGTATATATACGTGTGTATATATATGTGTATATATATATGTATATATATGTATATATAGGTTTATATATGTATATATATTTTTATATATACATATATATGTATATATATATATATATATGTGTATATATATGTATATATATATATGTGTATATATATGTGTATATATATATGTCTGTATATATATATACATATATATGTATATATATGTATATATAGGTTTATATATATATGTATATATATATGTGTATATACATATATATGTATATATATGTAAATATATATGTAAATATATATGTAAATATATATATGTGTATGTATATATATATGTGTATGTATATATGTGTATGTATATATATGTATATATATATATGTGTATGTATATATATATGTATATATGTGTATGTATATATATATGTATATATGTGTATGTATATATATGTATATATATATATATGTGTATGTATATATGTGTATGTATATATATATATGTGTATATATATATATATATGTATATATGAGAAATAAATATAGTAACATCTTTGTTATCCCAGCTGCCTGTTGTCTGTGTTGCCTTCAGGTTCATCTGTTCGTCTGTAATGAAGACGAGGACATAAAGGCTGCGTTCGACATCGGAGCAACGGGAGTGATGACCGATTATCCGACTCTTCTGTCAAACTTCCTCAGCAGGAACAGAAACCAGGACTGAGACGGATTAAACAAAAACAACAAAGTTCAGGGAACGGCAGCTGTGAAAGGACAAAACTGTTAAAGAAGAAGAAGAAGAGCGTGGCTGTTTTGATCTGATTGTGGAAGAGTTAAATATTAGACAACCTGGAGGAGGAAGAAAACTCTCCCTTCACACTTTTATCTCAGTCTTCTAACAGTATTGATAAGGTTATCTGTCAGTGTTTAACAGTGGAGACACTTTCAAAGATGAAGCCATTGTTCTGATTAGAGCCAAACGTGTTGCAAAAACCAAACAAATGTTCCTGATTCACATGTCATTAGTTTGTGTTAAAATGGTTAATCCCCTGCTGTTTCAATGATCGATAGTAGAAAAAGGTTCCAAAGATTAAAATCAGATTTTTAGTTAAGACCTGTAATGTGAAGATGGAGCAGCAGTGGTTCACTCAGACCAGGTCCACACTCACTACCGAGGTTTTCCTCCTTCTTTCAGAATCCCGTCCACACCTCGTCTCAGTTCTGTCCACATAAAAATGCAAATGTTTGGTGTTGTAAAGAGCACGCCATGTCAGCAGCAGTCGGACCTCTGGTTCAGAAAGCTGACTCCTTCTGTGAACAACTGGAGCAGCTCCAGTTTGAGAGACAGCTTCAGTTTTCCATTTTTGTTGTTGTAAAGACACAAACAAGGTTTAATGGCACCAAAGAGCTTTAAAGGAGTCTCTAAAGGAGAGCGGCTCTTACTACTGAGCTGAGACTAATAATCCAGATCTCTTAAAAGAGAGACCATCACTCTGATCAAGACCAGACCAACATGATGCTCTGGGTTTACTAGTAGAATTCAGCAGGTCACATTGTGTGAGGTACCAGGCATTAACTCTGACTGTTTATTCTGAACATTTAAACTAGAAAAGCTTTTTTTTTAATCACTGAAGGAATCCCACATTTATAAATAACTCATTTAATCTTGAAGGAATTCCCTTTTCTGTAAGTCTGAGCCTTATTAAAATGTATCTGTTCATAATATACCTTCATGTGAAGTCACATAAACTCCTGTTGTCTGATGCTTTGTGTTAATTCTGTGCTCTGTTTGAAGAAACGTTCCAGTGTTAATGCTTAACCAGCTGAACGGTGTCACCTGACATCCCACTGGCCCTGATAAGAGAGTAAACGTGACTATGTTTTGACTGTGACTGAAGTTCTTTCTCTTTATTTCGTTGGTAAAAGCTACACTAAAAAAAATGACCTAGAAACACTAATATATTCTTTTAAATCCTCATTTATTTGTTTTATTTGTGTTATTAGAAAGAAAATAGAACAACTGTTGCATAAACATGAGGGAAAGAAAATGATTTTTCATGCATAAATGAGGTTTACATATATTATTAACCCTTTATCAGGCACTCAGTGAAATACCTGGAAATTGAAAATTTCAACCTTAGAGTGTCATTGCAGGGCAGCACAATACTGATCTACTTTAGTTACATTTTTAAAAATCTCACATTTTCATGTAGAAAATCAAGATCAATGAAGTGACCATGAATATGGTTCCTTGCCTGTTCAGGGTCAAAATTTTTCATAAAGATGTATGGATAAAAAATATAAGAAAAACACATAAAAACTTGAAGGAACATTTAATTTCAACTTGTTCCATCAAACATATAAATCTCTCTCTCTCAGACACACACACACACATATATATATTATATTAAACTATAACATAAATAACAAATATATGTAACAATCTAAGACACAACAAATAAATGTACAGTGCTAAACAAATGTATCAGACCACCTGTCATATTTGTCTCAGAGACCATCTAGCATCATTAAGTACTTTAATGCTGACTCTTTCATTTTCAGTCAGCTCTCCATGTTTGACTATTTTGAACAGGAATGAGGAATTTCAAACTGAATTCCCCTTTTTATACCAACATTTGAGCCGGCTCACTGGGCTTTTCTAAGAAGTCAGAAATTAATCAAGCATAACACTCACTAAAACTCATTTTTCTGTTCAGGAATGACAGTAAATAACTATAATTTGACATATTAATTTAAAAAATATTAATGTGCTTTACTATTTTTTCTGTTTGTTTTTTTTTGTAAATCAGTACATTTGAAAATTAATGGATAACAATAAGAATTATATTTTAGCATTAAAAATATCATTTGGGTTAAAGAGCTTCTACATATTGGTGTATTAACCATTGCAGAAACATAAAAAATGATTTTGGTAATTACTAATGCTGTTAATTAAGGGCAGCTGTGGCATAAACCTTGCTTTGGGTGGTGGTCTAATAAATTTATTAAGCACTATGTATACATATACACTTAAAATAAATAGCAAATATACATTTAAAAACATACATAACAAATATGTATTTAAACATTTAGATAATATAAATAGCAAATATGTGTAAAACTGTCTAAGAATGGGATGGTCAAAGAATTCAGGGAAAGGTTGCAGGTATTGAGGCAGGTGAATGTGTGAAGACAGCCTTCTTCCAGGTGGTTTTCCTGCAGGCTGCTGGTTTGCTGTTGATGATAACAGTAATAAAGAGTTTTATATAGAACCTTTCATGTAACTCAAAGCATTTTAAAGAAACCATGTTTTATTTACACCACAGTCACACCAAAATCCCAAATATTTCACAATTTATAGTTAAAACGGGTATAAATGTCTCACTGCATCACTGTATAATGTTATACAAACTTGTGGCGACATCTATTTCACTGTTGAGTACTACTGTCTTACGTTATCATCCATGATTTATAAAAAAAAAAATATATATATATATATATATATATTATAATAATAAAATATTTAAAAAATACTAATACTGTGACTTACTACCTGCATCAGGCATATGTCTAAAAAGAGACATTTCATAATTTACCTGAACCAGGCGTATGATCAAATACGGTCACTTCACTTTTCACACTGAAACTTTGACTATATTGCTAATTCTAAACAAACAACATTTATCTACATATTTAGCACAACTATTCAAACATATGATGTGTGAGTTTCATCAACTTAGCATCTTTGGTTTTGATTTTATTGCACTTTTTCTGTGAGGGGGTAGGGACAAATCCCTATTTTACACTCTCTGGGGAAAGAGGTAAGTTCAAGAAGCTCTAGGGCACTGCTGATTGGTCCACAGGCGTGATGTCACTGTCTGTGACACAGTGTAAGGTCTGCTGAATGGCTAAGAGTGATATGATGACCTCACTGGGCCACATAGCAACGCCATTTTGGAAGACCCCTGAAATGAACTCACTGGGCCATATAGCAACGCCATTTTGGAAGTCCCCTGAAATGACCATATATGGTAACATTTGACACACACACACACACAGAATGTTCAGAGTGGCTATGATCTTGTGTCTGTGACATCAGATAGAATATTCCGTAACTTTCAAAAATGCTTAAATAGGACCCACTTTCAGAGTTTCTCTGTTCACAAGCCAGCAGACAGTCAGAGAGTCACTTTGATCCAGTTGAGCGCCATGAGCAACATTTTGAGAGGATTGTTTCAACGCAAGATGCCTAAACAGGTGTCTTACCAAGACACTTCCACGCCGTGGAAAAAAGAGGGTGAGAGCTCTTTCGCTCCCTCCTGCTCCAGTAAAACCAGCATGGCCTGGGAGGAACAGGCAGGAGAGAAACCTTACAAGGTCCAGCATCCTCAAGATGTGGACATTTCCACGCAGTGGAAAAAAGGGGGTGACAGTCCCTTTGCTCTCTCCTGCCCTAGTACAACCAGCATGGCCTGGGAGGAACAGGCAGGAGAGAAACCTAACAAGGTCCAGCATCCTCAAGATGTGAACGTTTCCACGCAGTGAAAAAAAGGGGGTGAGAGCTCTTTCGCTCCCTCCTGCTCCAGTAAAACCAGCATGGCCTGGGAGGAACAGGCAGGTGGGGAACCTGTCAAAGACCAGCATCCTCAAGATGTGGACATTTCCACGCGGTGGAAAAAAGGGGAGGACAGTCCCTTTGCTCTCTCCTGCCCTAGTACAACCAGCATGGCCTGGGAGGAACAGGCAGGAGGGGAACCTGTCAAAGTCCAGCATCCTCAAGATGTGGACATTTCCACGCAGTGGAAAAAAGAGGGTGAGAGCTCTTTCGCTCCCTCCTGCTCCAGTAAAACCAGCATGGCCTGGGAGGAACAGGCAGGAGAGAAACCTAACAAGGTCCAGCGTCGTCAAGATGTGAACGTTTCCACGCAGTGGAAAAAAGGGGGTGAGAGCTCTTTCGCTCCCTCCTGCTCCAGTAAAACCAGCATGGCCTGGGAGGAACAGGCAGGAGGGGAACCTGTCAAAGACCAGCATCCTCAAGATATGGACATTTCCACGCAGTGGAAAAAAGGGGGTGACAGTCCCTTTGCTCTCTCCTGCCCTAGTACAACCAGCAAGGCCTGGGAGGAACAGGCAGGAGGGGAACCTGTCAAAGTCCAGCATCCCCAAGATGTGGACATTTCCACGCGGTGGAAAAAAGAGGGTGACAGTCCCTTTGCTCTCTCCTGCCCCAGTACAACCAACATGGCCTGGGAGGAACAGACAGGAGGGGAACCTGTCAGAGTCCAGCATCCTCAAGATGTGGACATTTCCACGCAGTGGAAAAAAGGGGGTGACAGTCCCTTTGCTCTCTCCTGCCCTAGTACAACCAGCATGGCCTGGGAGGAACAGGCAGGAGAGAAACCTAACAAGGTCCAGCGTTGTCAAGATGTGGACATTTCCGCGCAGTGGAAAAAAGGGGGTGAGAGCTCTTTCGCTCCCTCCTGCTCCAGTAAAACCAGCATGGCCTGGGAGGAACAGGCAGGTGGGGAACCTGTCAAAGACCAGCATCCTCAAGATGTGGACATTTCCACGCAGTGGAAAAAAGGGGAGGACAGTCCCTTTGCTCTCTCCTGCCCTAGTACAACCAGCATGGCCTGGGAGGAACAGGCAGGAGGGGAACCTGTCAAAGACCAGCATCCTCAAGATGTGGACATTTCCACGCGGTGGAAAAAAGGGGAGGACAGTCCCTTTGCTCTCTCCTGCCCTAGTACAACCAGCATGACCTGGGAGGAACAGGCAGGAGGGGAACCTGTCAAAGTCCAGCATCCCCAAGATGTGGACATTTCCACGCAGTGGAAAAAAGGGGGTGACAGTCCCTTTGCTCTCTCCTGCCCTAGTACAACCAGCATGGCCTGGGAGGAACAGGCAGGAGGGGAACCTGTCAAAGTCCAGCATCCTCAAGATGTGGACATTTCCACGCAGTGGAAAAAAGAGGGTGAGAGCTCTTTCGCTCCCTCCTGCTCCAGTAAAACCAGCATGGCCTGGGAGGAACAGGCAGGAGGGGAACCTGTCAAAGACCAGCATCCTCAAGATATGGACATTTCCACGCAGTGGAAAAAAGGGGGTGACAGTCCCTTTGCTCTCTCCTGCCCTAGTACAACCAGCAAGGCCTGGGAGGAACAGGCAGGAGGGGAACCTGTCAAAGTCCAGCATCCCCAAGATGTGGACATTTCCACGCGGTGGAAAAAAGAGGGTGACAGTCCCTTTGCTCTCTCCTGCCCCAGTACAACCAACATGGCCTGGGAGGAACAGACAGGAGGGGAACCTGTCAGAGTCCAGCATCCTCAAGATGTGGACATTTCCACGCAGTGGAAAAAAGGGGGTGACAGTCCCTTTGCTCTCTCCTGCCCTAGTACAACCAGCATGGCCTGGGAGGAACAGGCAGGAGAGAAACCTAACAAGGTCCAGCGTTGTCAAGATGTGGACATTTCCGCGCAGTGGAAAAAAGGGGGTGAGAGCTCTTTCGCTCCCTCCTGCTCCAGTAAAACCAGCATGGCCTGGGAGGAACAGGCAGGTGGGGAACCTGTCAAAGACCAGCATCCTCAAGATGTGGACATTTCCACGCAGTGGAAAAAAGGGGAGGACAGTCCCTTTGCTCTCTCCTGCCCTAGTACAACCAGCATGGCCTGGGAGGAACAGGCAGGAGGGGAACCTGTCAAAGACCAGCATCCTCAAGATGTGGACATTTCCACGCTGTGGAAAAAAGAGGAGGACAGACCGTTTGCTCTCTCCTGCGCGAGTACAACCAGCATGGCCTGGGAGGAACAGGCAGGAGGGGAACCTGTCAAAGTCCAGCATCCTCAAGATGTGGACATTTCCACGCAGTGGAAAAAAGGGGGTGACAGTCCCTTTGCTCTCTCCTGCCCTAGTACAACCAGCATGGCCTGGGAGGAACAGGCAGGAGGGGAACCTGTCAAAGTCCAGCATCCTCAAGATGTGGACATTTCCACGCAGTGGAAAAAAGAGGGTGAGAGCTCTTTCGCTCCCTCCTGCTCCAGTAAAACCAGCATGGCCTGGGAGGAACAGGCAGGAGAGAAACCTAACAAGGTCCAGCGTCGTCAAGATGTGAACGTTTCCACGCAGTGGAAAAAAGGGGGTGACAGTCCCTTTGCTCTCTCCTGCCCCAGTACAACCAACATGGCCTGGGAGGAACAGACAGGAGGGGAACCTGTCAGAGTCCAGCATCCTCAAGATGTGGACATTTCCATGCAGTGGAAAAAAGGGGGTGAGAGCTCTTTCGCTCCCTCCTGCCCCAGTACAACCAGCAAGGCCTGGGAGGAACAGGCAGGAGGGGAACCTGTCAAAGACCAGCATCCTCAAGATGTGGACATTTCCACGCAGTGGAAAAAAGGGGAGGACAGTCCCTTTGCTCTCTCCTGCCCTAGTACAACCAGCATGGCCTGGGAGGAACAGGCAGGAGGGGAACCTGTCAAAGACCAGCATCCTCAAGATGTGGACATTTCCACGCGGTGGAAAAAAGGGGAGGACAGTCCCTTTGCTCTCTCCTGCCCTAGTACAACCAGCATGACCTGGGAGGAACAGGCAGGAGGGGAACCTGTCAAAGTCCAGCATCCCCAAGATGTGGACATTTCCACGCAGTGGAAAAAAGGGGGTGACAGTCCCTTTGCTCTCTCCTGCCCTAGTACAACCAGCATGGCCTGGGAGGAACAGGCAGGAGGGGAACCTGTCAAAGTCCAGCATCCTCAAGATGTGGACATTTCCACGCAGTGGAAAAAAGAGGGTGAGAGCTCTTTCGCTCCCTCCTGCTCCAGTAAAACCAGCATGGCCTGGGAGGAACAGGCAGGAGAGAAACCTAACAAGGTCCAGCGTCGTCAAGATGTGAACGTTTCCACGCAGTGGAAAAAAGGGGGTGACAGTCCCTTTGCTCTCTCCTGCCCCAGTACAACCAACATGGCCTGGGAGGAACAGACAGGAGGGGAACCTGTCAGAGTCCAGCATCCTCAAGATGTGGACATTTCCATGCAGTGGAAAAAAGGGGGTGAGAGCTCTTTCGCTCCCTCCTGCCCCAGTACAACCAGCAAGGCCTGGGAGGAACAGGCAGGAGGGGAACCTGTCAAAGTACAGCATCCTCAAGATGTGGACATTTCCACGCAGTGGAAAAAAGGGGGTGAGAGACCTTTGGCTCTCCCTGGCACCAGTACTACCTCCATAGCCTGGGAGGATCAGGAAAGAGGGAAACCAAAAGAAGAAGAAGAGGATCAGGCAGGAGAGGCTGTGGGTATCTTCTGCATTGGAAGCAGAATCAGAATCACACTTAGACTTGAACCTCTCAGGGAAAGATTACAAAGATGGAAGAGAGAAAGGAAGGAGAAAGAACAATTGAAACGGGAGAAGAAAGAAAGGAAGATGAGGGAGAAAGAGCAAGAAAGAAGGTTAAAAAGAGAGAAAAAGGAGAGAGAACAAATGGAGAAAAGAGAGAAGGAAAGAGAGAAACTCCAGGAAATAGCAAAGAAAGAAATAGAACTGGGGGTAAAAGAACGACAAAAGAAGGCCGAGAAGGAGAGAGTGAAAAGAGAGAAGGAAGAGAGGAAGGAAATGGAGAAAAGAGAAAAGGAACAAGCCAAACTGGCAGAGAAAATAAGGAAGGAAAAGGAGGAAGATGAGAAAAGGTGGAACAAAAGAATCAAAAGACAGCGAGAGGAGAACGAACGATGTGCTAAAATGCATAAGGAAAAGATGGAAAGGATTCGGAAGAATGAGCAAATTGCAACAAAGAAGTTTAAAGAACAAAAAGAGAAGGAACGAGTGGAGAGAGAGAAGAGGTGGAAGAAGGAACGGGAGGAGGAGGAGAAAATTATGGCCGAAATGAGAGAAAACATTCGGAAACAGAGGGAGAAAGAGGAGAAAGAGGAGGAAGAGCGAAGAAAGCGTTCAGAACAATATCAGAGGGAAAGAGAAAGGAGTGAGGAAAGAAGGCAAAAGAAGAGAGAAAGATGGGCGAGGGAGGACAAAGAACGGCAAGAGAGGAGGGAGAGATGGGAGAAGGAACAAAAGCTAAAGGAACAACAGAAAAGACAGCAAAAAAAGAAGAAGGAAGAAAAGGAACGAGCCAAGCAGGAGGAGAAAGAAAGGAAGAAGAGGGAGGAGGAGGGGAAAAAAAGAAAAGAGAGGGAGGAGAAGGCGAGACAGGAAAGCGAGAGGAAATACAGGGAGGCAATAGAGAGAAGACTGAAGGAACATGCAGAAGTGGGTGAGAAAATAAGGAAGGAAAAGGAGGAAGAGGAGAAAAGGTGGAATGAAAGAATCAAAAGACAACAAGAGGAGAACGAACGACAGGCTAAGCTGCACAAGAAAAAGATGGAAAGGATTCAAAAGGAGAAGGAAATCTACAACAGGAAGTTAAAAGAACGACAAAAGAAGGAGGAGGAGAAACGGGAGAAGGAACGAGTGGAGAGAGAGAAGAGATGGAAGAAGGAACGGGAGGAGGAGCAGAAAATTATGGCCGAAATGAGAGAAAACATTCGGAAACAGAGGGAGAAAGAGGAGAAAGAGGAGGAAGAGCGAAGAAAGCGTTCAGAACAATATCAGAGGGAAAGAGAAAGGAGTGAGGAAAGAAGGCAAAAGAAGAGAGAAAGATGGGCGAGGGAGGAGAAAGAACGACAAGAGAGGAGGGAGAGATGGGAGAAGGAACAAAAGCGAAAGGAACAACAGAAAAGACAGCAGAAAAAGGAGAAAGTAGAAAGGGAACGAGCCAAGCAGATGGAGAAAGACAGGAAGAAGAGGGAGAAGGAGGAGAAAAAACGAAAGGAGCAAGAAGAGAAGGAACGAGTAAAAAAAGAGAAGAAGGAGAGAGAACTAAGGGAGAAAGAATTAAAGGAGAGGGAAGAATGGAGAAAGAATGAGACGGAATGGAGGGAAAGGGCCAAAAAAGCAGATCAAGAGAGGGAGGAGAAGGCGCGAGAGGAAAGAGAGAGGAGGGAAAGAGTGAGAAAGGAGAGACATAGAAAGTTTTTAGAAGAAGTGTTGGCAAGAGATCAGAAAAAGAGAGAGAAAAGGCAAGAGAAGAGGGAGAAGGAACGACTGAAACAACAGGAGAGGGAGGAGAAGGAACGACTGACATGACAGGAGAGGGAGGAGAAGGAACGACTGAAACGACAGGAGAGGGAGGAGAAGGAACAATTGAAAAGAGAGCAAAAAGAGAGGGAGAAACAGGAGAAAAGGCGCATAGATTCGAAGAAAACCAGTGTAGGTCCAGGGAGCATACAGGAGGAGGAGGAGAAGGTGAGTGTGATGTCGGGCCGGTGGGATATAGGGCCAGTGAAAGAAAACCGCAGTTAGAATAAAATAGAAAGAGAGAAAGAGAAAAGAAAAAAATTAGGAAAAAAAAAACAAAAAAGAAAAAAACAGAAAAAAAAGATTAGAAAAACTGAAAAAATAAGACAAAAAGGACTCAAAAAATAAATAGATACACAAATAACTAGATAGATGAATAAATGAATCAATCAATCAATAAATAAATAAACAAAAAAATGAATACATTTATCAATCATTCAATAAATAAATAAATGAATGAATATATAAACAAATAAATAAATGAATGAATGAATGGATACAGAAATAAATAAATAAATAAATAAATAAACAAATCAATCAATCAATCAATTAACAAATAAATGAATAAATAGATAAATAAATAAATAAACAAATAAACTGATAAATAAATCAATGGATGAAGATATAAAGAAATAAATAAATGAACAAACACATATATAAATAAATGAACAAACACATAAATAAATAAATGAATAAATAAATAAATAAATGGATAAATAAGAAGTCCTCCAACTTATGGGTGAAAGTTGGGTCAGAAGTTAAAAAGACGATAAAACCATGAGTAGGTTTGGTAACGGTCGTGTTGAAGCAGAAGAAGAACAGTCAAACTGTTGGGTGGCTGCAGAAGCTGGTGATTGGACCTGCTACTCTCTCTCTGTCTGACTAAAGCAAACTCAGGTTAAGTTAAGTTAAGATATTTTCCTCTCTCAGAAATGAGACTGACGATAAAGCAACAGTTTCCAGTGAGTTGCTGGAGTTTGTTGCAGTCTGCGGTTGATTTCTCTGGCTGCTGGTTGCTCTATAAGGCTGGTTAGAAAAATCCCATGATGCCCAGACTCACCTCTGGTGTCCTCCTCTTCACCTCTACGTCTCCATCGCTCTCTTTTCCTCCCTTCATCAGCTCAAATCAAAGCCTCCGTTCTGTCTCTCCATCCTGACTTCCTGTTAAATACCCAACTCTTCTCCTGCAACATTTGCAAAACAAAAAAATGTCTCAGTCCTCCTCCTCAGTTTGTCTCCTCTTCAATGAAAACCTGAAAAAGCCCTGCATCTCCTTCATTAGTCATTTGATAGTTCATTCAAACATGATATAACCTCCTTAAAGCTCCCTGCTTTAGCTCACCTCCTCTTTATTCTCTCGTCAAACCTTCATTATCCTCCTGTTTGCACTGAAGCTCTCCTGATCAACTCAGTAAGAATCCATTGCTCTCCTCACCTCAACAGCTTCAGTTATGATTCTCCATCCTGACCTCCTGTTAAACACCAAATTTTTTATTCAACTCCGTTTGCAACCAAACATCAGTCCTCCTCTTACAATGTCTTGGTGTGCCTCCTTTCTAACAAAAAAAAAGAAAAAAAAAAAAAAAGAAAAAAGCCCTGCATCTCCTTCATTAGCCATTTGATAGTTCATTCAAACATGATATAACCTCCTTAAAGCTCCCTGCTTCAGGTCACCTCCTCTTTATCCTCTAACCAAACCTTCATCATCCTCCTGTTTGCACTGAAGCTCTCCTTAACAGCTCAGTAAGATTCCATCGCTCTCCTCTCATCACCTGAACAGCTCATGCCCAGATTCTCCATCCTGACCTCCTGTTGGAAAACCAAACTCAATCCAGCAATGCTTACAACAAAAAGTGTCATTCCTCCTCTTAAAACATGTCTCAGTTTGTCTCCCCTCTGGTGAAACCTGAAAAAAGTCCGGCATCTCCCTCACAAGTTCCCTGATAGTTCATGAAAACATGACACAACCTCCTTGAAGCTCCCTGCTTCAGACCAAATCCTCTTTATCCTCTCATCAAACCTTCATCATCCTCCTGTTTACATCCAAAGCTCTCCTGATCAGCTTGGCAAGACCCCATCAATCTCCTCTCCTCACCTTACCAGCTCAAATTAAACTTTCATGTTCATTCTCCATCCTGACCTCCTGTTAAACACCAAACTCTTCATCAAACTTTTGCAACCAAACAAGTGTCATTCCTCCTCTTGCAATGTCTTGGTGTGCCTCATCTTGGGTGAAAACCTGGGAAAAAAGCCCTGCATCTCCTTCATTAGTCACCTGATAGTTCATGAAAACATGTTACAACCTCCTTAAAGCTGCCTGCTTCAGGTCACCTCCTCTTTATCCTCTAACCAAACTATCATCTTCCTCCTGTTTGAATGCGAAGCTCTCCTGATCAGCTCAGTAAGACTTCATTGCTCTCCTCTCCTCATCTGAACAGCTCATGCCCAGATTCTCCATCTGACCTCCTGTTTGAAAACCATCCAGGAATGTTTACAACCAAAAGTGCCGTTCCTCCTCTTGAAACATGTCTTGGTGTGCCTCCTCTTTGATAGTTCTGATAGTTCATTCAAAAATGATATAACCTCCTTAGAGCTCCCTGCTTCAGGTCACCTCTTCTTTAATCCTCTAACCAAACCTTCATCATCCTCCTGTTTGCACTGAAGCTCTCCTGATCAGCTCAGTAAGACTCCATCGATCTCCTCTCCTCACCTCAACAGCTTCAGATAAGATTCTCCATCTTGGCCTCCTGTTAAACAACTATCTCTTCATTCAACTCTGTTTGCAACCAAACAAATATTAGCCCTCCTCTTACAATGTCTTGGTGTGCCTCCTCTTCGATGAAAACCAGGGAAAAACCCTGCATCTCCTTCATAAGTTCCCTGATAGTTCATTCAAACATGTTACAGCCTCCTTAAAGCCCCCTGTTTTAGTTCACTTCCTCTTTATCCCCTAACCAAACCTTCATCGTCTTCTTGTTTGCACTTTAAGCTTACCTGTACAGCTGGGCAAGTGTCCATCGCTCTGACTATACAACTTAAGAAGTTAGAGTCCTTCTATCCGGCTCCTACAGGTGTTGGGGATGCACTGCTGCTGTTGAAACACACACAAAGTCTCACCTGTGAAACCTACCAAACCTGAAACTAAAGTCCTCTTAACCAACATCCTCGGGCTCCTTAAGTGAAAAAAAACTTGGAGGTCGGAGTCCTGCATATCTGGAGCACATGTGCCTCTTTAACAGCTCTCTGCAGCTGTGCCTAAAACATAAAGAAAAAATGAATTAAAAGATAATTTTCTCATGTTGTGTTGACATAGTTCTGCATTCTTTATCTGGAATGTTCAGCCTTTTCAGTCAGGCAGTACTGTATTTTTTTAATTCTGTTAACTTAAGTGTGCAGCTACAATGCAGCACGTCTTCTGTCTTGGGGTCAAGAAATCAGGACGTAGTCATGTCACCTGAAGTGGGAGTGTAAAACACCAGAAAGGTGCTAAAATGCTACTGTCTGTAATCTGGCTCTCTGAAAGTCTCAGTGATCACTTCCACTAAAATCTGCTCCAGTTTAAAGTGAGCTGATACTCTGTTATTTCACTAAGAACTGGGGTTTAAAGAACTGATCAGCAGCAGATCACAGAAAACATCGAGGACCGCCAGCAGGTCCACATGTGACCTAGTTGTGATATTTATGGTGACTATAACAAGAAAGCAGCCATTCATAAGATGGAGAGAGAACTCCAGATCGCAAACAACAGTGAAAACATCCCTGGAAGAAAAATCCTGAAAAACTTTGGAGATTTAACCACATGGAAGATCGAGGTCTTCATCAGAGAGGGGCAGACGCCCTGCAGGAGGAGGACCAGAGAGAGCTGAACGTGCAGACACACGTCCAGCACCTCCTCCTACACCTCCTCCTGCAGCTGAGCGAGCCTCCATCCTCAGGATGTCAGCACTGATATCCATGACAGATATTCATCCAAAAATAAAGCATAAGAATAAACCTAAAAAAAATACGACACAACCTGTTTCATTTCTCTATCAGCATTTCTGGTTCTGTTTGTTCTGTATTGTTCCTCCACATGTTTAACTCGTCTGCCTGAAGCTGTTCTGGATGCTTTCAGTCACCAAACAGGCTTCACTGTGTCTAGATTTTTATTCCTCACATAAAGGAGAAAAAAGAGGAATGAGGGAAATAGATTAGAATATGACCAATCGGATGCTGTTAGCAGCATTACATCCAGGTTTGAATTAAAATCTTTAAGATGAGTTCAAGTGTTTGTTCCACATGACTACAAGTCAAAGCTCTGACATTAAACATTTTACATCAGGAGAGTATGATTAGAAAACATTTAGACGTCCTACTAGTAAGGATTTGAATTAAAATGTTTTCTTTTCAACATTTCAACATAACTGAATCAAATGTTAGCAGGATTTTGATGCAGCAGGTTCTGTTGGTGACTTCATAATAGGTTTCCTCACTTTCAAAGCCTTTAAATAGATAAAGGCACTTAAAAAAACAAACCTATGTGGTTCAGTTAAAACAACTTAAAACAACATTACAATCAGTAGAAACATCCCTATGGAAAAAAATCCTGAAAACTTTGGAGATTTCACCAAATGAAGACTGATTTCTTCATCAGAGACGAGCAGACGTCCTGCAGGAGTAGGAGAGGAGAACCAGAGAGAGATGAAGCTGCAGACGCCAGCCAACACCTCCTGCAGCTGAGCGAGCCTCCATCCTCATGATGCCAGCACTGATGTCCATGATGAATAATGAGAATTATGCTAAAAAATAAAGCATAAAGAAATCTTTAGTACTGACAATACCTGTCTGAATTCTATTTGAATATTTCTGGTCCTCCTCGTGTTCTGTATTGTTCCTCCACGTGTTTAACTCCTCCACCTGAAACTGCTCTGAATGCTTTCAGTCACCAAACAGGCTTCACTGAGTCTAGATTTTTATTTCTCACATAAAGGAGAAACATCTTCACTTACTCTATTCTGTGAAAAACAAGAAGAGGAATGAATGAAAAAGATTAAAATATAACCAGTTAAATACTGTTAACAACATTAAAACCAGGTTTGAGTTAAAATCTTGAAGTGTTTGTCCCACATGGTGAAAATCCTCCTCTACAGTCAAAGCTCTGACATTAAACATTTCACATCAGGAGAGTATAGAAACGACTACAAGCTGCCAAGAGAACTTTTTCTTACAATTACAAGAGACGAGTCAATGGAGTAAAACACACCTTATTGATTTACCTTAGTTTATCAAAGCTAACTAGCAGCGTTTAACTTTATAATGGTGACAAAACGAGAGAGAACGGGAGTTTATGGGCTGCTAATACTAGCCGAAGATGCTAAACGCTAACATGCTAAAGGACTTCGTTACCCCGACATGGTGGATTCCAGGAGGAGGAAGAGGGTGAAGAAGACTGTCTGGTGGTGGTTTGTTGATGCTGTAAGTAAAACACTGAGCTGAAATGAGCTTATCCTGTTGTTTGCTATGTAGCTCTCTAGCTAACGTTAGCTACCACATCTAGCTAGCGGGAGCTATCCCGCTAGCATGGCGCCTGAGGTGACTGGTGAATCCAGGTGTTTCTGAGGTAAATGTGGTCCATTTGTTACGGTCTCTGGTTTTTGTTGTTACAGGTTAAAGGCATTTTAAACGGAGTTACTGCTACTTTGTTGTTTAGCGGTCGTTTCAGCTCTATTCTGGGTAATATAAGTTTTGTGCCTGTATGTTATGTTTGTTGTTGGTTATAGCATCAGTATTATAGAGCCTAATTCATTCATACAGCGATTCAATTTTTTAGAGAGTAAAAACAAGGCGTTTAAAATATGAAGACCAATAAAAGACATAGCACGAAGTGAAAACAATAAATTAAAATGTTCACCTTATTCCTGGGGTCAACTGTTGGTATGAATGTGGATGAACTTCCGGTACCGTAATGATAAAAGCGTAAACATTGATTTACAACAGTGACTCAGACGACTGCGCTTATTTTTACAGAAATAAATTCTCAGTTTTGTCATTTCTGCCCTTTTTTAAAGTCAGGCACCCAGCTTGATGTTATTATAAGCTGAAAGTGATAAATGGCATTTTCTGTAACAGCCAGACTCACATGCACTCACATCAGTGCTTGTTCTGTCATTAATATCTTTGATAGTGCTCATGGGGGTAGAACAGGGGGGAAAGGTCAGAGGGGTCAAAAGTATTCACATTCATTACTCGGGTAGAAGTATAGGTACTAGGGTTTAAAAAGACTTCTGTAGAAGTTGAAATATCAACTCAAGCTTTTTACTCAAGTAAAAGTGTGAAAGTACTGGTTTCAAAACTACTTAAAGTATCATCCTTATTCCTAGTCCCCATGATTCTTTGTGTGAAAGATGAGCGCAACTTCCTGTCCCTTCTATATACAGTCATGGAAAAGATTATTAGACCACCCTTGTTTTCTTCAATTTCTTGTTCATTTTAATGCCTGATACCACTAAAGGTATATCACCTGAAGAATACAATGAACATGACAAAAAAATGCAGCTGATTCCATAATACTTTATGTCCTATTTGACATGCTTAAGCTTAATTGTATTCCCGGGGTATATAAGAGGCCATTTCATGTCATAAGCAGCACTGCACATGCAAAGGCCTAGAGTGGTTTACTGCTTACATTCAAGCCGCAGCACAACTCAGAAGTTGTCAGCTCCAACATAATGTCTAAAACAAAAGAATTATGTGAAGCCACAAAGGCAGCCATCTTGGCACTGCTGGAAATTGGCATGAGTGAGAGACAGGTAGCCAAAAAACTGAAGATCTCCAAGACAGCCGTTCGTTACACCAAGAAAAAGCAAGCCAAACATGGTACTACCAAATTGCTAGCTGGTCGAGGCAGGAAACGTCTTTCTACCCCACGAGAGGACCGTACACTCATCTGTTCCTGTGTCAGGAATCGTCGTCAGACCTCCAGGGACCTTAAAAATGAGTGGGCACTGTCGAGAAATGTGACTTGTTCAGCAAGGACAGTTCGAAACTGACTTCTTGAAGCTGGTCTGAAGTCACACAGGGCACGGAAGAAGCCCTTCATCAATGAAAGGCAGAGGAAGGCCCAGTTACTCTTTGCTAGGGATCACAAGGATTGGACTGTTGATGATTGGGCTAAGGTTCTCTTCAGTGATGAATCCAATTTTAAGTTGATGCCCACTCCTTACTCACTGGTTAGGAGGAGGCCTGGAGAAGCCTGCAAACCAGACTGTCTCGCCCCTACAGTAAAACATAGGGGTGGATTGGTGATGATCTGGGGTTGTTTCAGTATGGGTGAAACAGGGCAAATGCAATTGTGTGAAGGGCGAATGAACCAGGTCACGTACAGGGCTACTCTTGAAAACAGTCTTCTTCCATCAGCTGATAAACTCTTTCCTGCCTCGAATGACTGGATTTTCCAACAAGACAATGCCCCTTGCCACACGGCAAGGTCAGTTAAAGCCTGGATGGAGAACCAGAACATTTAAACCATGCCTTGGTCTGCTCAATCACCAGATCTAAATCCAATTGAAAACCTGTGGAACATCATCAAACTCAAAATGGAGAACCATGGCGCGCCGGTAGTCAAGTGGTTAAGGCACATACCATATGCGCAGGCGACCTGGGTTCAAATCCCACATGTCTTTCTCCTCTGTTTCCGACTCTATCCACTGTCCTGTCAAAAAAAGGCCAAAAATAAATCTTTAAAAAAAAAAATGGAGAACCACAAGCCCAAAAACAAAGCAAATTTGGTTGAATTTTTGCAACAGGAATGGGCAGCAGAACAATGTCAGAAGCTGGTAGAGAGCATGCCAAGACGCATGGCTGCAGTCATCAAAAACAATGGTTATGAAATCAAGTACTAACTCCTGTGTGTATCATGTGACTAACAGACAGAAAAGAAAACACGGAATGCCTAAAAGCATAGGTTATTATCAAGAAAACCATGGAAAATGGCTAGATATCAGCTCTTAAATTAAACTCTTATGAGCTATTTTTGTTGTTATCGTTATATTTGTCCAAACAAATGTACCTCTAGTTGTACCAGGCATTATAATGAACAAGAAATTGAAGAAAACAAGGGTGGTCTAATAATTTTTTCCATGACTGTAAATGGGACTTTGCACTGAATACAAGATGTGAAACGCAATTTTTAGAGCAATTTGGACATTGAAATATGTAACTTTCGACTGCTTCACCTCAAACGGGATAATATTATTTCTCTGCCCTTTACTAAAGAGTACAAAGTGACGACATTACCTCGGATAACCTAAACAAGCATATTTAGCTAACTTTATTAGCTTCATATCAGTAAAGTAATAGACGATAACGTTTTGTTAAATGAGTTTGGACACCACCTTCAGATAACATTTGTAGTTTGTGGGGTTGCTGAAATCCTTATTCCACCAACTAATCCCTCTTAAAAGTAGGAATTATATCAAATAAAATGATCCATGACTGAAGTTGTCAGCTCTTCAGTTTGGTAAATGTCAAGTTTTAAATTAATGATGAATTAATGTTGAACAACCCAAATGCATTTCAACAGTGAACAGCATGTTTAAAACACTGTTGTTAAAGACATATATTTACCTTTGTCACGTAATTAGTACCATGACCGAAGCACCAGGTACTGAGCATTACAGAAAATATGATTTAAACATTCAGCTCATTTAGTTAAAAATGAAGCAGTGTTTATTGCAGCAAATATTCATTTACTTCAGAACAACCACTGTTGACGCTAAATCACTTTAGTCAGCCCTTAGAAGAATCGTGTTTTTCTATTATTGCTACTGTATGGGAAGTTCCAACCACATTTAGAGCAGTAGACCCCCCAGGAATAATGTAGTATCCTCCTTATTTACTTACTTACAGTTTACAAAACAAACAATGTGAACATGTGATTACAAAAATATATCAAAATTTACAAATTCGCGGTGAATTCATATCAAACAACTGTCGTTCGTAGTTAGCATCTATCGTTAGCTGCTGTATTAAAATACATGTAATTATGTAGTTCCACCTTAGCTCCGGAAGTTTGGCCCATATTCAGATTTACAGTAGCGGCCCCAGGAATAAGGTGGATAAAAGTAAAAGTAATGTAAGGGGGAAAAATGCCATTAAGGAAAAAAGCTCAGGCCGCGCCACAGGGGCCTATAGTTCACTACCCCACCTCCCCTAAAAACATTTTTCTAAAGGCCATAATGACTATGATGTTATATTAATATGTTAATGTTGAAGGATTTGGGATGCACCTGTTTCAGCCGCATTTATGCCCATTGAAAATGAATGCATTTTAGTACGATGCAAATACATTCAAGAACCATATATGTGTGCTACCAACCTCCTCGCTGGTGATTGGTTGGGACATTTCGCTCCAGTTCTCTTGAGTCTCTGCCACGGACGTCTTCGTACGAGGCTACATACGTCTGATATTTCCTTACTGGAGTGTGACGTGATTTGTGTCGTGCACAGGTACGATGGATCGCGTACAACTCAACAGGGTGTCAGAGTGGTATTATGTTTATACTTCTCATCCAACCACAATCAAATTTACTCAATCTGGATGGTGTGATTTATAAGCAGGGCTGTAAGTTAAGTTTTTTTGCCCATAGCTCTGGTGCTACAGGTTGACAATCTTGTAGCACAGAACAAAAACCTGTAGCACAATATATAAAATGTTTTTTAGATCTCTAAAACCAACATGTAACCAAAATATATGCTTGGTAAAAAAATGTACTTGAATAACAAGAACTAAACAGCTTAAAATGCAGCTCTCATTAATGTCTACCAAAGCAAACAGCCAATCACAGAGAAGAGAGACGCTGATGGTTCAGCTCCACTTTCAGACACAAAATGAGCAAACTGCTGGAAGCTGACTAACTTTACAGAAGTGTGGTGCTTGAAGATGATTAGAGCAGTATGATTTGGAAATCAGACTTTGAGATCAGACAGAGGAGCAAATGAGCTCAGTCTGTGCTAATATTTGCTGCTGGAATCCTTTTGTTTGTATTCATCTTTTTTTTTTTTTTACTTTTGACAGAACCAACAGACAGCTGAAGTCTTTTTCTGTGTTAAACTTTAATGCATTCTAGAGACAGAAGTATGTTTCCTTGTTCATCCTTAAACTGTGTTTCAAGGACTGAAGTGTTAGGTCTAAACTACATTTATATATTGGTATTGATATCAGCTAAATTTAATTTGTAAACATCCCCATATTTTATAAACCCCAATATTGTGCATCCCTTTTCAAACCAAGAAATATAGTAAAGTTTGATGTTCTTATGTGGGCCTTTTTAATGGATTTCTTGCAGGCCAATTCAAAAAGGACCAAGGGCCACAGTTGGCCCATAGACCATAGTTTGGACACCCCTTATATATTTACTGATACCCAGAGTAATAGGAAAATATTCCTAACATTAGTAGACATTCATTAAACACTGTTAGAGTTTGGTCCATATTGTAGTATCACACTGGGGTCTGATGTTTATAGAGCTGATGTAAATGAACAGACGCTCTTTTCTCTCTAACAGTGTAATCATAACATCAGTACTGTTGGAGTTCAACGATAATTTAAAAAAACTACCTCCAAATTGCGTCTTTACCCTAACAATAAACACAAAGTTTATGCAGTGTGTGGCTGTATTGATCTACTCCTCCGTGCCCCTGTCTCTCTCTCTCTCTCTCTCGTACACTGCTGTCTGTCTGTCCGTCTCATATCAGACCTGTATGCTAAATTCAGATGCGTATTGTCTTGTTAACCAAACAGAAGCAGCTACGATATTAGTGGAGACAAAATGCATTGTTTTATACATTAATCGTTAATGGGAAGTTAGCACAGACTGAGAGCTGTGTCCTCTCACTGACCGCCACTCACTGTGACCGTCAGAGCGTAATTGAAAAGGACGAGGCTAACGGAGAAGTAAGCTATTAGATACACGTTTTTAACATTGTCTAGCCTACATGCCTTAAAATAAAACTTGGGATCATAGCAGCGCTCCTCTTCAACATAATGACACCTGTACTGCGTCTGCCCTGAGCCTGCCCCGTCAGTTAGAGCTGCTGTAGGTCAGTCTCTCAGCATCACGGAGCGTGGCCGCTCGCGCTCCAGATGCACAGGATTGCGCATGATGAGAGGAAAAAATAATATTTGCTTGAGTCTAAAATGTACCAGAAATAAGAAATAAATGGACTGGGCTTAAAATTCAAATCTCAAATCAAAGTGGAGTGAAGTCTTTGGGGCAACAAGTCGTCTGGCATGCACACACCTCTCTCATGTTATCATAGCACCTGTCCAATGAGGAGTGAAAACCTCTTTGCACAGACCAATTTTCTTGTAGCATTTGCCACATATATGTCACACTGTACAGCCCTGGCTTAGTATTTGAGATGTGTCCATTAACATTTTGGTAACTTGAAGGTTCTTTGTTGAGGTGTGAACTCAGACTCAGAGTTGAAGATGTCAGATTAAGTGGCTTAATTCTACATGAATTAAACCAATCAGAGCATCAGCTCTCATTCTCTTAAGAATCGTGTGTGCATGTGACTTAGCAAATTTATATTCTTTAGGCAAATTTGAGGGTCTTAGACTTTAATGTGGGGGCCAGGGCTGTTCAAATTGATTTTTTTTTTTGATAATCAGAATCTATTTTGATGCTATTTTAGTCAGTCTTTGCCCTTGTTTACATTCAAAATACATATCTGAGGCCCTAATATGTCAGCTTAAGCTGTGCTTAGTCATTTGAGATATGCCTGTTTACATTTGGGTAACTTAAAGACCCTGTGAAGTGAAATTCAATCTGTATTTAGGTTTATTATATGACAGATGAGAGTGTTTTGAACCACCAGGCAAAATTTCAGTCAAATAAAACATCTTTAGGTTATAATGTTAAGCTTCAAAGTTATGAAAGATGAGACAGTAAAATCTACTCAAAGATGGTGTGAGCGTGTCGGTTGGATGAGCCGAAGCCACGCCCACTCACGAGAAGTACGATCCTCTCAAATAAAGAAAGAAGATGCTACAGCCTGAATGGAGGAATCATCTGTGGGCTCTGCTGGACCTGTGAGCTCTCTGTGACAGCTACCAGAGAAACCATCACATTTATGTCATGACTGGCAGTTTACACTTCAACAGTCTCAGTTTCATGTTCTCATCCTGTTTTTAACTCTGTAGGTATCTCATTTTCTGAGTTATGTGGAGTTAAGTCTCTCTGTTGTTTATGGGACATTGAGGTCGTTTTCCCACCGGATAGTTTGGTTTGGTTCGCACTCACATCGCCCTCGGTCAAACGAACCAAACCATAAGATTCTGACGCTGTCGCTCTAAACAAAGAGCAGCGAAGAAGAAAAGGGGACGTAAAAGATGAAACCAGAACTCCATCTCCAACAGGCCTTTTTTCCACATGAACAATGAAAAACACTAAATTTACGCTGTCTAAGGATTATATCGTAACAGTATTATAATTAAATATATCTCCAAAAATCTAGGTTTAATGGTGTATCTTTGCTGTGTTGTTCATCTGCACTGAATAAATCCCCTCCTGTGCTCCTTATGGTAAAAACGAAGGTTTCACATGTGCAGTTTAAGCCTCACCTGTGTCCTTATTTTCCCAGGCTGCGTTCAAAGTCCAGCCACACCGCTGTGATAATAATCAACCTCTCTGTTTGTGAAACAAAGGCTGTATTTTTCTGCCCCGCTCGGCCGGGTAACAATGAATTAATGGCACATAAGTGGATCAGTCCATGCAAAGAGCAAAGGTTCAAATGAGTGACCCAGAATGAGAGAAATAAGGTTCTTGTGATCTCAGCTTGAGTTTCAGTGACTGTTCGTGACACAGAGAGCATGATCCGTCACATTTTTGGGAGTCTGGGTGGATTATTGCAATTAAGAGGAGTTAGATTCAAACATGTTGGGACTAAATACCCTAAAAAGAAAAAGTTATGATGCAAAAACCAACAAGAGGAGAGGATTTCTAATAAATCTGGCTAGTCAAATGGAAAAATTAAACTGCCGAAGTTTTGATAACTGATTATTTAAACCAGGGGTGTCAACTTCAAACTCAACAGGGGCCAAAATCTGAATTTAAGTCTAACCTGAGGGCCTAACAGGGTCAACATTAAACCACAGACTGTCAGCCTTATTTTCACAGGTAATACATTTAAAGGGGAGAAAAACTGATGATAAATAATTTTGAGATTTTAAAAAATTCAAAATGATAACTTTAAAGGCTCAAAATCTGAGATTAAAAAGTCAAAATATTAGTTGAAAAGGTCAGAACACAAAATCAAAAGTGAAAATAATGTTTTCAAAAGGAAAATATATGAGATAGAAAGTAAAAATCATGAGTTTAAAGGTCAAGATATGAGATAAAATACAAAACCAGGAGTTCAAAAGGTCAAAATGTGGGATACCAAATCAAAGTTAGGAGTTGAAAAGGTCACAATATGACATAAAAAATCAAAATGTTGAGTTTAAAACATCAAGATGTAACTTGATATTTAAGATTGTGAATCTGAAAGGTCAAAATATGAGATTAAATTCTAAATTGTGAGTTTTAAAAGTCAAAATATGGGATTAAAATTAAAAGTTAGGAGTTAAAAAGTCAAAATATGGGATTAAAATTTAAAGTATGACTTGAAATTTAAAATAGGAATCCAAAAGTTCACATTATGAGATAAAAAGTTAAAATGCTAAGTTTAAGTCAGAATTTTTATGACTTAACAAAGGATATTTAAAATCTTCAGGGTTAAATTTACATCTCTATACTGGAGGAAATCAGCAGACCCGGCCCCGCCGGATAAAACTGCAGCAGTGTTGAGTTTGAAACCTGTGATTTCAACTTTTCAAAGCAGAATGTAGAAGAACTTCACTGTTTACTGCTTCTAAAAGGCCAATATTTGCTTTTTGACTTGTACATCAACTATATTTAGGTTTAGGTTGAAAACAGAGCCTGAGAAATTCATTTTATATTTTGTAACTTGTGATGTGGATTTTTCTTTATTGTGTAACATTTCATTTTCAAGGTTTAACAAATATTTTACACCCTGTTTTTCATCAATAATGAACTTTTTCCTTGTTTCTTCGTGTTCTTTGTTTGGCCAGTTTTCATTTGAAACATTTTACATTGAATTTCCAACCTATTTAAAGCAACCATTGGATTTTAGTTTGGTGCACTTTGGTGCCCCCCAAAGGTCTCTGCAATTTTACTCACATAATGTATGACATTTATGTGCAATACTGCTGACCCCCCCACAAACGGCGTGCATTTGTTGTTAAATAGAGGGTGCTGAATCGGACAAAGAAGTGAGAAGCCAAAGAACCACGTTGAGTGACGAGGGTCAGTAATATTACTGGGTTTTGTGCAAATATGACTGCCAGCATCTATAGCCCATTGTTTGCTAAGTGTTGAGTATTTGCATATTGCTTACTGGTCAAACAGCAACATAGCCAGCTTGGCGTTGGACTTAGAGCATATTCAAAGCTTTCAAAGCAGAGGCCTGGTTGTGCAGGAGCATGCAGGAGCAGTGCTAAGAGTCTGATTTGAAACCATGCCCCCACCTGGAAGACATGCACAGATGTGCATGGGCCACAACCTCACAACATCTAAAGTAGTCTGGTCTAGCCCCAGGTCAAGACCCACCCCCAAAAGGCCCCCGAAGACTCGTTAAATGGACCCTCAAAAGATGCTATTTAATAATATCAAAGTATGCTTGCTGGATCTGCAGCATTAGCGCTAACCCCTGATTAACACTTGCTCTCTGGGCCTGGTTCCATTCAGATTCTGAGTGATTTTTTTTTTTTTTTTTGGTCTAAGTGTGGCGTCACTGACACCGATGTCCTTGTCCAAGGGTCCCATCCACTGCATGAATATTGCAAAATAAATTATGGAGATTAATTATAGATAATATCATTAACAGAGACAACAATCAGCAGATTTTGCTTGACTATTTCTGACTAACTGTAAGTTATATGTTATTTAACACTAAAATTAATGGATATATGATGCACCATTTTAGGTAAGAAGAATCTTCTGATACTTTGTTTAACAGTAAACTGTGGATGGTGCTGTGCTGAGGAATTTCAGAGCTCCCGTCTAAAACAAACTGACTGACAGGGAGAAGAAACGTGAGGCCACATGCAAACAAACCGAGAAACCACAATAACCAAAACACCCCCCTTTGCTTCCTGTTTCAGAATATTAAGTTATTCCGGGGTTAGTATCCATGAATCCTGGTTAAACATCCTGTTATTTTACAGTCAGTATGGAGGACTTTCATCCCAGTTTAATCCGCAGGATGTGACAATAACCCACTAACAGCATAAATGAACAGTACAAGAATCACACTGATAACCATACAGGGCTCACGCGAAGTCGAATCTGATTGGATGACCCACATTCTAAGCGTCTGCCGCGGCCTCTGATTGGTGGACAGCCTTTGTTTTGCACTCTGCAGACTTCCTCCTCTGCGTGTTTTCATAAACAAACCACATTTTTCTCCCGCCGGTGCCGCAGCTCGGTCCTCCTGCTGTCAGCCTGCCAGCATTGTGGGATTTTAGCTCCTGATTTTAAACCGAATTCCCGTCAAAGGAGGCTGAAGAGCTGGGTTATTTATCAGAGAGAGGAGACGCGGGTAAACAGCCTGTCTGTCTGTCTTTATTGTCCGAGCTGCCGCCAGCGCGTGGCCGACCGTTTGTACCCCGAGCAGGTCTACCGACAAAAAACTGCTTAAATTTGGACGTTTTTTCAGCTGCCAACCCAACCCTCCCTCCGTTTAGACTTTAAACATCTTCTTTGTTGTCAGGTGAGTTCACAAAAACGGGATTATATCCTGTAATGCGCATGCTTGCAGCTAACGTTTGTTATGACAGCGGAGCTAGCCGCAAGCTAACACGCAAGCTAGCTCAGAGCTAGTGGAGGATTCCTGTTGTAGCTAAAATTATTTTTCAGAAAGTTTTTAAGGTTATTTTCTGACAAATACACGGCCTTTCATTAGTTGAGAGAACAGAAATACCACGGCACACATTACAGTATCTAATATTTTATATCTGTAAGGCAATAAACGAATAAACTCCAGATAGCTGAAACAGTGCCAGAATTTAAACGATGCAAACTGAACCACACTGAAGCGAACACATGAGATTGGCTGTTTAATATCCTGGAAATATAAGCAGAAGTCATAGACTCACAATATTGGGCCATCTCTTGTTTTTAAGGCATTAATTTGGTTTATTTCTTGTATTTAATTATCAATAACTGGAAGTAAACTCATGCAAAATGTAAAAATTGCAGACAACATTTGCAGCATTAAAAAAAATGCCAATGTTATGTGCAATTGCTGTGTCTTTGCGTGAATTTTGGACGTACTATGACTGAAGATCTTCAAGCAAAAGTTGCTGATAACATGTCTGATAAGGGAAAGAAAAATACAAGCTCCAAGCCTCCAGTCTGAGATATTTCATGTTTATAGTTATTTAAAAATGTACTAATGCTCCAGTGAAACCGTCTCAATTGCTCAATTTGCACATCTGATGTAAATGTGTCGATACTTTTCCTATTTTGGCCAATGTGCAGGAGTTAGCTTGCAACATTTTCTTGATCCATTTCTCTACTGAGCCTCTTCCTTATGAAATAGATATGGTTTCGGGCAACTATAGGGCATTAAAATAAGAGAGATGCTGATATAAAGCATACAATATCGTAAGGTATCATTGCATTGCAAAACTTGGACAACATTGCCTCATATTACTTAGAGCTGCCTTATGTGAATAACCTCCTATTGCTACATCCTTACACCATCACAGAAATTGCAAATGAGTCCAAAAGATTGTAAAAAAGCTTATAACCTTTCAGTTAAATTTCATAAAGAATGTCCTCTACTTAAATTTTCTCTTAGCTGTTTTTTTGACTTGGCCATAGGCTTTTAAAACTGCATCTATTTCATAAGGAAGTAGCTCAGTAGAGGTTTGAATCTGTCAGATATTGTAAGCAAACTCCTGCACATTCGCCAAAGTAGGAAGATCAGTGAAACATACACAACATAGATGTGCACTTTGTGCAATCTAGACATCTCACAAGAGTTTGATTGCACTTTTAATATCTAAAAACAAGAAATGCCCCAGTATGAGGTGCTTGTGACTTGTGTTTTTTAGCTGCCTTGGTGTTGTTTGAGTTTTACTACTATGAGTTAAAGTTCTGCTATCATGACAGCTCTACTTGGAAAGAGTCCACACAATAAAACTCCCCTGCAGGAAACATGTTTGCTGATTGTCCCCACAGCACGTGAGGGCAGCTTGTTTGTGCACACTTTACTAAACCAGGAAGTAAGCTTCTGGAGGTAGACTGCACCTAACCTGTCTACCTGCAATAGCCTCATTAAGTTGCTCATTTACAACAAGAAATGCTGTTCAGTTGGCGCTGTAATTATTAAATGATTCATAATTTGCAAATTACTTATCAGGGCTGCTATAAAGTTATTTCCCATTAAAGATTAACCTTAAGAAATCTAAAAATAGAGTTTAAGCCTGGGAAATAAAAAGGCGGAAGTGGTGGAAAATAATCTTAGTGATGCATAATAAAGCTACCAGGCTTAATCGAAAAACTTGTTAAAGAGATTAAATAGTGACTACTACAGCCAGAAACAGGATTTATGCAAAGAGGGTTTGTGAATGGACTTTGTCTTGAGGTTTTTTTTGTACACAGTGAACAAAGAAATAGAAATAATATAAATAATAAGAACTGCAGTAGGATTACTAATAAGAAAAAGGTGGAACAAAAGAAGGTAGTTGTGTATGGAAATGGGAAGGAAAAGAAAACATGCTCTCTGTTTCTAATGAAAGTTTGTTTGTGAAGGAATGCGCTAGATATTATCTGTGAAATGTGCAAACTTTATGGTGTTAAATCTGGTCCTAAGCTTGTATTATAAGGTAATACGTAACTTTATCCTCATTTTCCTGGTGTGTGTTGAGGCTTATGTTTTTATTTTTCAGCAGTCAAACTTATCAGAAAAAGTGTCAAACTTAAATTTTAAGGGAGAATTCCCTTATTATGTGTAGATTAATTCAACATTCAAAGATGTTAAAGGCCAGAGTCAGCAGAGGATTTCTAACGGTTTGACCAGCCTGAAGGTTGTTGAACTTGGCGTTGGCGCTAAATTGATTGCCAAAATAAATATGAATGCAGCCAGCTGCTGGACCAGTATCTGTGCATTTATTTAGGTCAGATTTTTTAGGGAGACCATGTGGACCATTTTCATTGCTCTTATCAGATATTTGGAGATCTGATAAAGAACCAGATTCTTTCTAATGCCCTCAATTTATTAACTGATGACAAAAAACCTTCACATGTTAAACTATTAAGCACAAGGGACTAGACCTGGTATAACTGGCTAATAGAAAACCTAATTTTTATGCACAGAAATAGTGGGTGATTTCTACTGGCGTGCATTAAAAAAACCTACAGTTTAAAAGTTACAGGATATTACACACAGACAACTGGAATATTCTGTGAAGTGGACATGGATTTACCTCTCAGTTTTTTAGCTTTAAACTAATGAGTTATGGAAATTGTCTTTCACTGGCTAAACAACTTAGCATTGTTATCCTTAATTTTGAAATTAAGACACAGACTACTTCACTAGACGATAGGGCTGAACAGTTTGAGAAAATAATCTAACTGCGATTTTTTTCCCCCAATATTGCAATTGCGATTTGATATGCGATTACTTTAAGGTTCCTCATCTTATTTAATATTCAGCCAACATAAGTAATAAATCATTCTACATTGTAACCAATGCAATACTAGATAAATGAAACTAGGGTAGAGAGATTAAAAAAAAAAATCTAATTGTGATTTTGGCTTGTACAGCAAATTTGATATCGATTGCTATACTGAAGGGATGATACATTTTTTATGTTATTCTCATTTTGATCAAGAAAATCATATACACTGACAGGAAAAGTAGGATTTTACTAAACTTTCTTGAAAAAAAGACACCTGTCGATATGCCCAATGTGTAGAGCATGAAATATCTGCTGCAAAAAGATTGTATCAAATTGGTAATTTGCTCAATAAAAAGGCACCCATAAGACGTATTTACTAAACAGAAAACTAACGCTTTGTAGCATTGGTAAATTTCTCATAATGAGGGAGAAATATACTTAAAAGGCACTTCCACATTCGTGCTGGAAGTAGTCTGAGAATACATGAGGGCTGGGATCCTTGGGCCTCCACTGAAAACAATCTACCTGAGTGTTGACTCGGCCTTAAGCAGTGTGCAGGAGCATCCTGTCCTGTTTGATAGAAGTGGTATTTTAAAGCTTTGGTACATTTTGATACCATTCACCGTTAAATAAGAGACTGTACCGTTTTGAAACACACAGTACTGAAGAGTACCAAAGTATTGGAAACGTCATCAATTACTAACCAATTCCTTCCTCTTCCACAGACATGGTGAAGCTGACTAAAGCGAAGACGTTCCAGGCCTACCTGGACTCCTGCCATCGTCGTTACAGCTGCGTGCACTGCCGCGCCCACCTGGCCAACCATGACGATCTGATCTCCAAGGTGAGCTCGCTGTCTGCCTGCTGCCCTACATAGTTAATGATCATTTCACATGGCTTGTAATAACAAAACCCTCATGGCCAGCACATTGTTTAGGAAGTAGCTTAACCGGAAAAACTGCACACACCAGAAATGAAGTCACAGGTTATTTTTGGACATGTTATGTAAAGCAGAAATATTATTATTGATGTAATACTGTGTTTGATTCTTCCTCCATGTCTTCTAGTCTTTCCAGGGCAGCCAGGGCCGAGCCTATCTCTTCAACTCTGTGTGAGTATTTTATTTTAAACTCCACTATGAGGATACAGCTGTGGCTGGTTTTATCATAGATTTACAGTCTCGTTTTATGTGTGTTACACGCTTGTCAAAATAGTTAAACTTTATGGTACACCTTGTTTTAAATCGATGCAATCTTTCCTCAATCCCAATCTTTTTTTTTTTTATTGTCCAGTAATACAATTTTTACATTTACATGTAAGGAGGTGGAATGGTACACTTTCACAAGATTATGCATAATCAATCAGTTCTACAAATCTTTGCGTACATAAATCCAAATTCCAGGTCTTTGCTGACATGCATTTTCTGGAATTTTTTTTGGCTACTCAAGGAGCCAGGAAAAGGAACTTTTTACATCCAAAGAGAAAGTGATACAGAAGGAGAGAAAAACAGTAATAAAAAAGGGAGAAAAAAGAATAAACAGAAATAGTCCAATCAAAACAGAAATGGCAGTTTTCATCTTCCAATTTGCAAAAGACAACAATCATGTATTAAGAAGAGGAGAAAAAAGACATTATCACTGACAAAATTGCAGAAGCCAGCGCTCCCTCACTGTGCAATGTTTACAAAATCAAGTCCCAGAGGCCTAGCTCATTGCACCCACTTTGTCCAATGCAATTTAAATTTTTCCAGTTTTAAATTGACTGAAAAAGTAATCTTTTCCATCCTGTAAATCTCCATTGACACATCTATCCAGTTGTTAATTGTGGGTTCAACAGGTGTCATCCATGTTTTACTAAGAGCCTTCTTACCCGCTGTCAACAAAACAGCAATCAAATAATTATCAATACCTTTTATTTCAGGAGATATATGATTAAGGTATATGGTTTTGAAATCAAAGGGTATTTTGGTCTTTAAAATATCTTGTATTGTTGTATGTATTTCTTTCCAGTACTTCTGTATTTTTTGGCATTTCCAAAAAATATGGAAATGGTTTGCATTTTGACAGCCACATCTCCTCCGACACTGAGAGCTGCCATTGTCATATTTTACTTTCATATGTGGAGTAATAAAGAAACGGATAACATTTTTCCAGCAAAACTTCTTCCATGCTTGAGATTTCGTACTTTTTCATGGAAAGGAACACATATCCTGCCATTCTGTATCCGTTATCTTCAGAGTGCTTTCTTTCTCCCATCTTTCCTTTACATACTTAGTGGAGTTAGTGTTTAGGTTCTGAAGGCTTTTATAGAACTGAGAAATAATACCTCTTATATGCATTCACAAACAACTGGATAAAGGGTTTACTGGCTTCTCTAGTCTCTTTCTTTTTGATTTTTTGGTTGTAATAATGTCTTAATTGGAGGTACCTAAAGAAATCTTGCTGTTCCAGAGAGAAGGTCTCCTTGAATGTCTGAAGACACATAACCTCTTCTTTCTGTACAATGTTGCATATAGCTGTTATACCTTTAATTATCCAAGATTTGTATTGTATCTGTTACCTAAGTTATTTGGAGGGAAGTCAGAATCATAAGCGCACCAACTTATGATTTTAATGTCATCATCCAATTTGTGTTCTTTTATCACTTCTTTCCATAACTTCAGGACAGATTTTACCTAGGAATTTTCTAGTCTGTCTATGTAACTCTGCAGGTTTTTATCTGCAGTCGTGCATAAACCTACTATTCAGCCCCCCCTAACCAATGCTCACAAGCAGAAACGGTTGCAGTGGGCCCAGAAATACATGAAGACTCATTTTCAAACAGTCTTGTTGACTGATGAGTGCCGTGCAACCCTGGATGGTCCAGATGGAGGAGTAGTGGATGGTTGGTGGATGGCCACCATGTCCCAATGACGCCGGGACGTCAACAAGGAGGGGGCAGAGTCATGTTTGGGCCGGAATCATGAGGAGAGAGCTGATAGGCCCCTTTAGGGTCCCTGAAGGTGTGAAAATGACCTCAGCAAAGTATATAGAGTTTCTGACTGACCACTTTCTTCCATGGTACAAAAAGAAGAACCGTGCCTTCTGTAGCAAAATGATCTTCAAGCATGACAATGCTCCATCTCATGCTGCAAAGAATCCCTCTGTGTCATTGGCTGCTATGGGCATAAAAGGAGAGAAACTCATGGTGTGGCCCCCATCCTCCCCTGACCTCAACCCTGTTGAGAACCTTTGGAGCATCCTCAAGCTAAAGATCTATGAGGGTGGGAGGCAGTTCACATCAAAACAGCAGCTCTGGGAGGATATTCTGACATCCTCCAAAAAATATTCTAGCAGAAACTCTCCAAAAACTCACAAGTTCAATGGATGCAAGAATAGTGAAGGTGATATCAGAGAAGGGCTCCTATGTTAACATGGAACTTGGCCTGTTCAGATGTTTTGGATTAAAATAGCTTTGATTTCAGTAAATATGACCACCTAATGCTGCAATTTCTACAAATGACCATTTTCAGTTCTTTACAACCTATAAAATGTTTTAAAAAGCTGTTGTGCTTAATAATGTGGAACAGTGCATTTTGAGGTTTTTATTTTTAAAAAGATAATTTTTGTCATTATGAAGTTTGTTCAAAAACATTTGAATTATGCTCTAATGGCTGATGACTTGAAAAATATTCTGACTGTCATTTGCAATAATATTTAGGAAAATCTGAGAAAAATATCATTTGCATAATAATGTGGAACGCGGTGTAGTGACATCCCAAGTGTTGTATGAAAGCAAAACTTATCAAGAACTACACCTTTCTGAAAACTGATGAGATAAAATAAGATAGACTTTTATTGGAGGAGATTTGGTCATTACAACAGCTCAACAGGAGGCAGACAACTGTGCTGAATTTAAGCATTTACAAAAAGTTTTATTTCCCAGCCTTGGAGAAAGACGGAGGCATGAAATTAAAAACATCTGAAAGCTTAAACCTTGGCTTTAACTGTAAATAAATACGTTTACCTCTAAATTTCATCAACATTTTTTAAAATCCTCAGTCAAATCTAAGTGATCAACAACCATCCTCTTCAGACATGTCCCTTATCTACTGAGCCTTGTCCAGTGAGTTTGGCTAAAATCTGTATCTAGTGAATTATGATGCTGTTTGTCTATCACAGTATCACTAATGACCATCCAGATTCCATCAGACCTTAAAGGTAAACATGTGAATGTTGTATCAGGTCTAAATGGGTTGTTTTTTAAATTAAAGAGGAAATCAAAGTTAAGAGTGTTTTCATATAAGGCATGATTGTTTCATACACACACACACACACGCCCCTGCTGGTCTTCTTCCATATTGTTAATATCCCTCCTACCCCGAGCACACGTGTGCATGTACGTACACAGCCTGGTACAGTAGATGGTTGCAAAACTTCCAAGAAGAAAATACTTGTAAGACCCCAAAAACAACTCTTCCTACGTCCTCATCTACTCAGAGGATGAAATGGGTCTGTGCTGCGTGGATACGGCGTTTTCTTGAGAGACAGGAGATGTTAAAATCACTTTATACCTCTACTTGCTGACAAGTACCCACTTCTTCAATGTACCACGCCTGAGTACAGATGCATCATGCTCCAGACTGCCTTAAGCAGACTCAGGGATGGTGCAGGACTACGATATGCTGGACTGGATCTGGACTCCAGGGTCCAGTATACTTGCACCCGTAATGAGGAATCACCCTAAATGTTCCTCGTACATCAGTTTAGCATGCCCCATGGACTTTTGGGGAATACATGCTATAGATGGAGGATCTAATGTTGTCATCCATCCTTTTTCTTCACTGACCCTGGGACTGGGTCCTGGTGGCAGCCAGACATCTCCCTCTCCAGCAAAATTTCCAGCTCTTCCTGGGGGACTCCAAGGCGTTTTCACGCCAGATGAGATGTGTAGTCCCTCCGGCTGAGCCCACCCTACTGAGGATCTCAGTTCGACCACGTGAACCTGAGATCTTCTTCTTTGGGTCATCACCCAGAGTTTATGATGAGGGTGAGGGCTGGAACAAAAATCGACCAGTAAATGGAGAGTTTTGCCTTCTTGCTCAGGTCCGTGACGGTACGGTATGTCTGCAGTACTGCCAATGCTGCACCAATCCACCGGTCAGTCTCACAGTTCATTCTACCCTCACTTAAGAACAACATCCCAAAATACTTGAAATCCTTCACTTGGGCCAAAGACACCCTCCCCACCTGAAAGGAAACGATCCTTCATTTTTGGTCTTAATTGCACTAATATGTCTGCAGAATTTCTTGAATGATTTAGATGGTATGCAGGAGTTTGCATACATTTTTTTTCCTCTTTAGATTTCTACATATTTAAACTGGTTTTCATTTGTCTAAGTTCAGAATAAAGCCATCAGTGTTCTGTGATATTTGATTTTCTGTTATTAAATCTGCTCCTCTATGATCATCGGTGCCTCAGAGGTTTTTGTTTTTGGCTTTTGGAAACAAAAAAACATGGTGAATCTAAGATCTTCCTTGTTTTCTCTGCATGTAATTTCCTCAAAAGTGCATTTTCCCCTGAAAGCACATTCTCAGTATCAGTGTTTGCACAAAGCACACATTGAATAGATCATTCGATTTGCTTAAGAGTGGACCTTGAAGTTGGCTCAGATCACGTTAGTCACACTCCCACTGGGTTAGTGGGTCACAAATACACAGGCCCTGTGTGATGTGAATCCATTAAATCACTTTAATCCAACTTATAAACTTATTCTTGGAAAGAGAGAGTTCCCTCTACTGTTTTATTTCGCCAGGGAAGCTAAGGTGATAAATACAGTTTGTGTCTTTGATGTTTAAGTTTGAAACATGTTCTTTTGGGAAAATAAGGGATTAAATAACTGGAGTAGGGCTGGGACCAAAAATCATATGTGAATATTTAGCTGAACTCAGAGATAGGAGGTTGTTTTCAGTCGCATGATCCAGTTGCAAAAGTCATATGAGGGCAGGAAGTGAAGAACAGTGAATTATAATTTTACAGAGCATTAGGCCTGACAGATATTTTCCTTTTCAATAAGCATACACTATCATGAAAGCTATATGTCCTATCCTTAATCTGGTTTAAAAATCTGAGAGTATATCTCCGACCTGCCTATGTTTCCCAGCCCTTGTGTGAACTTCTCTGTTTTCCCAAGCGGAGCTGCTGTTTGACCGCTCTGTTTACTTTTAGGGTGAACATTGGCTGCGGTCCTGCCGAGGAGAGGCTGCTGCTCACGGGACTTCACGCAGTCGCCGACATCTACTGTGAAAACTGTCACACCACACTGGGCTGGAAATATGTGAGTCGGCCCCCCGTGAATAAAATGCTTAACAGATTTCATGCTCGACAAACAGATTAACACAGATGCCTTCAATGTAGGTCTGTAAGAACAATTCAGCATCAGATTTCACCCTCTGATGGCCCCTGATAGCATTAGTAGCTACACGTGGAACAGGGAGGAATTACATCCAGGGGATTTTTGTTGCCCCGTTTTCCTGCTGAGTGTTGGCCTCTTTAGTTTCAGAAGCCGAATGTGTGTCACTGAAAAACTAAAAGAGTTTTTATGCAGCTTCCTCCATGCAGCATCACTCTACAACTTGTCATTTTACACTTCATGGTGTTCACAGTTTTGTTGTGTAATTGGGTGGTTTGACTCTCACTGAGCCTCTTGCTTTGTTACTCTTTTATTGTAAACCTCATCCTGGTTCTTTCCTGTGTGCCAGATGGACTTAAGCCTGGGGATGCATAGTACTGCAAGATATCAGTAGCAGCAGATGATAGCTCAAAGTTAACTATTGGTATTAATGGATGTAGCATAGTCTGCAAATATGCACAGCAGGTTTATCGGCTACAGCAGCCTTTTCACCTGCTTTTTCTTTTTTTCTGCTTTTGCCATTTGTAATTTTTCCCACTTGTTTTCCATGTTTTGCCCATTCTCACCCATCTAAGCTGCCTTTTTACATGGAATGCCACCTTTTCCCCAATTTTGTCAGTTTTGTCCATTTTAGTCTCTTTTCACTCATTTTTGCCATATTTTTACCATTTTTTGACCAGTCTTTCCACCTGTTACTTGTCTTTTTTGTTATCAATTTTTACCATTTTTCACCAGTTTTTGCCTTGTTTAGCTTGCTTGTTATTTTCCATTTTCCCCTTTTTTGTGCATTTAGGCTACCTTTTGCCATGTAATGTCACTTTTGCCCATTTCAGTTACTAATTTTTGCCACATTTTACATTTTTTTAAAGTATTTTTGCCACCTGTAACTTATTTTTTAATCAATTTTTGCCACTTTTTCTACCCATTTTTGCCAACTTTCACCCATTTTTCTTTGAAGGTTTATTTTGGGCCTTTTCGTGCCTTTATTGGATAGCAGAATGACAGTGGGTAGACTCGGAAACAGGGAGGAGAGTGGGAGAGACATGCGGTGAAGGGCCACAATCCTGGGCTGTCCGCGTACATGGGTAGCACCTTAAACCACTATTTTATCGCCACTTCAACCCATTTTTGCCACTTTGGCTCTTGCAAAAGTATTTTTTAACAACTTGGCTCTTTGGTGAGCAGGGTTGAGTAACGCTGGGCTGTACAGTTTAAAGCAGAGAGTAGCAGGGAACCAACCTGCAGACCTGCTTTTAAATAGGCAATTTCACTTCCATTAGGGATGCATAATATTGGATTTATGCCTACATAGATGCACTGATATTTATAAATTAATTTGAGCTGATATCGGTATATAAATATAGTTCAGAAATCTTTGCACTGCGTTGTGTTGCGTCACCTGTTGTCTGTCAGGATACCACAGCAGGAATGGCTGTAATCCAGCTGATTCTGTTGCTGATGCTCTCGTCGCGTGCTGTTGGGACACGCTACGTCTTTTCTTAACCTTCCATTGTTTATACAAGCATATTCATTGCTTCTCTCTCCCTTTCTCCCTTGAAAGTTGTATAAAGAACAATCAAATCCAGATACATAATAAACGTCTGCTTATGCTGCTCCGTCTGACAGGATGATCAGACATCTTTGATTACTTTTGACCCCTCAGTAGTCCTGATGTTGGATCTCCGTTCTCTGCAGGAACAAGCCTTCGAGCTGAGCCAGAAGTACAAGGAGGGGAAGTACATCATCGAGCTGTCCCACATGATAAAGGACAACGGCTGGGACTGAGCGGGGGATGTCGTCGTCTTTCTCCATGACTTTTTCACAAGTTGCATCCCGCTCGTCGTCTTCAAAGGGTTCCAGTGTAGCTTCCTCATCCCGCTCGAGAGCCATCGCTGTGCCACACTTTCACTTCGTACGGCTTTGCCAAGAATAGCATGTGATGCCTTATATCTTCTGTTCTTCATGTTCTTCCAGTGATCACAACAACAACAACACGTGTGCTGACGTTTCTATCCCATCTGCTAGTCGTGCTGGGACATGGACTGAGTGAGTGTGTGAGAGACTGGGAGGTGTTGTCTCACAGACACCAGTGAGTGTGCTGGATTTTAAAGTTTGAGTCTTTAAACCCTTATCAGCGGCCTCTAAACAGCCTCGCTCTTCGGGGCCAGGGCCAAAGTGAGTCAAATAATCTGACCTTCTAAATCAGATATTTGGGTTTTCCTATGGAGTAAAAGGTGCACATTTAGACTTAAGCTGCCCATGCAGAGTGACGTTTTTAGGCCCGTTTCACCCGTAGATCATTTCTGAGTGATTTGGAGGTTTGGGAATGCTTAGAGCAGTGGGAGGGCTTCTTTTTTATCAGTGAATACATGTTTTTTTATATATTAATAGGAACTTTTTGCTGTTTTTTGCCAAATGCAATCAAGATGTTGAATTAGCAATGCTAAATCCTGCAAATGTCTTCTGCAAGAAATCCTAAATCTAGAGGCTGAGTGTGCCTGTGTGTGTGTGTGTGTGAGTGTGTGTGTGTTGGGGTGTGTGTGTGTGTGTGTTATGAGTGCTGAGACGTCTTTAGCTGGATGCTATGTAGATGCTTTAGTCTGGGGTTCACATCTAGATTTTCCTGCACATTTTGGGGATGTTTCCACTTTAACTGAATGCTGATGAGAGCTATCCTTCATGTGTTCGTGTACAGCCTTACACCGAGTCGCCCTTACACAAACATTTACTCGATCGTGTTAGAGCAAAGTGTGATTAGGATTATGTAGCATATTTAAGGTGATTTTTAATGTCTGCTTCTTTCATTAAAGTGTTTTATTTTAACGGAATCTTTCATTAAAAGGCAGTGTGTCTGAAATCTGCAGACTCCAGTTTTTCTTACAGATGTTAAATGATCTTTTTTTTTCCCACAGGAGGATTATTTTAGCTGCAGAAGTACAGCAGGACGATGGACACAAGATCACATCAACATTTTATTTAAATAAGGGCTGATACCACGACTCATCTTTGTGTAACACTCCCACACTGCCAACATTTTCTTTCTCTCATGAAAACAAATTAGTGTGTCCAGCAGGGACTTGTCCTGTCCTATCGTAGTGTCGTCTTTGATGCAGTAGATACAGCATAAACATCTACTGCAGTATTATTAACCCATGGGCTGATATCAGCCTTTATTGATATTAAACTAAAGGGTTGACTCTTAGTTATTCGATCCATTTAAAGGCACAATTAAAATAACTAGGGCTGTCAGCATTAATGCATTAACTACAGAGTGATTAAGGCCTATAATTAGTCCATTACACATTCTAATTTAAAGAAGTGAAGTTGTAGAACTGTCACAACAGCTGTCAACATCACAAAAACAGATATTTGCATATTTATCACACTTAAATGTTTCCAGTTTTTATATTTCACAGACAACCCAAGTAAATAGAAAATGCAGTTTCTAAATGATGATTTTATTTATTAAGGGAAAATAATCCAAACCTATCTGACCCTGTGTGAAACAGTAATTTCCTCCGAACCTAATAACTGGTTGTTCCATCCTTGGCAGCAACAACTGATAGCTGGTGATGAGTGTTTCTCATTGCTGTGGAGGAATGTTGTCCCACTCTTCTTCACAGAATTGTTTTAACTCAGCCATATCTGAGGGTTTCCCAGCATGAACTGCCCGTTTAAGGTCACACCACAGCATCTCAGTTGGATTTAAGTCCAGACTGGCTTGGCCACACCAAAACCTGAATTTAGTTTATTTTGATCCATTCAGAGTTGGACTTGCTGGTGTTTCGGGTCGTTGTCCTGCTGCAAAACCCAAGAGAGCTTGAGGTCATGAACTGATGGCCGGACGTTGGCCTTCAGGATTTTCTGGTAGATAGCAGAATCATGGTTCCATCAATCACAGCAAGTGGTCCAGGTCCTGGTCCAGACCATCACACTGACACCACTATGTTTGACTGTTGGCATGATGTTCTTTTTTATGAAATGCTGTGTTATTTTTACTCCAGATGTAACGGGCCGCACACCTTCCAGAAAGTTCCTCTTCTGTCTGGTCAGTCCTCTGAATATTTCCCAGAAGTCTTGGGGATCATCAGGATGTTTTTAGTCAACTGTGAGACGAGCCTTTGTGTTCTTTTTTGTCAGCAGTGGTTTCGGCCTTGGAACTCTCCCATGATGCCATTCTTGCCCAGTCTCTCTCTTATGGTTGAGTCATTAACTTTGACCTTAACTGAGACCAGTGAGGCCTGCAGGTCTTTGGATGTGGTTCTGGGCTCTTCTGTGACCTCCTGGATGAGTTGTCATTGCACTCTTGGAGTCATTTTGGTTGGCCCACCACGCCTGGGAAGGTTCACCACTGTTCCCAGTTTTCTACATTTGTGGATAATGGCTCTGACCGTGGTTCTCTGGAGTCCCAAAGCCTTGGAAATGTCTTTGTAACCTTTTCCAGACCGATAGATTAAAATCACTTTGTTTCTCATCTGTTCTTGAATTTCTTTGTAAGGCAACATGATGTGTTTCTTTCTGAGATCTTGTCGCCTACTTCACTTTGTCTGACAGCTTCTATTTAAGGGATTTCTACATTCAACTAATAAGGACAGATAGGTTTGGATTTTTTCTTCCCCTTAATAAATAAAATCATCATTTAGAAACTGCATTTTTTATTTACTTGGGTAATATAAAACTGGTTTGATGATCTGAAACATTTAAGTGTGATAAATATGTAAAAAAAAATCAGAAATCAGGAAAGGGGCAAATACTTTTTCATGGCACTGTAAATATATTTTTTGTACAGTATCATTCTATGAAGGTATAAAAGAAATAATTTACAAATCACAGGATTAAAAATTAAACCAGGGTGAAGACTTTAGACCCAGCAAAAGAAGAGGTGGAGGTAGTTTTATTTTCAAACATGTCATTAAAGTGTGTTAGTAGAGCTCTCATTCCCGGGTCTCCCTCTGACCTCTCCATCCTCCAGGTTAACTGATAAAACACCACTCTGACCAGCAGAGGGCGCTGTTGGTGCAGTTAGACATCAGCTGGTCTTAGAATTTGCCTTCAGGGTGAATTCAGGTAAAATGGGATTTTGGTAAACTGTTTTTATTATTATTATTAAATAAGCTATGCCTGACACCTCTAATGGTGCTTTTATAATCTTGATCAGGGGTGTCAAACTCAAGGCCCGGGGGCCAAATCCAGCCCGTGGCACAGTTATACCTGGCCCACCAGATCATATTTTTATTCTAACTGGCCCACCAGTATGAGGTCTGCAGATTTCCTCCAGTATAAAAATGTAAACTTAACCTTTTTAATTTAAATATCCTTGTTGAGTCATAAGAATAGGAAATATTAAAGAGTTAAAATAATTTGGTAAAAAATCAGGAATGTAGGAAAAAGAAATTTGTGTTTTTATTTTGTATTTTCTAATTTGCATCTCACAATTATAACATAAAGTTATGTTTTTGACTTTTTATCTCATATTTTGACCATTATGTTCCCGATTTTAATTTGTAAGTCATATTTTGACATTTTAAACTCATGAAATCGAATTTTATCTTACATTTTGACATTTTCAACTCCTAACTTTGAATTGTAATCGCAGATATTAACCTTTTCTATTTTAAATCTTGAATTTTTAGGTCATCTTTGGAGCTTTATAACTCAATATTTTAAATTTTATGTCATATTTTGACATTGAGAACTCTTTATTTAGAATTTTATCTTAAATTTTGACTTTTAAACTCTTGATTTAGAATATTTTCTCATATCTTGACATTTTCAACTCCTAAATATAACTTTTAATCCCAAATATTGGCCTTTTTGATTCACAATTTTAAATTTTGTATCTCATCTTTTGACCTTTAAAACTCATGATTTTGATTTTTTAGTGCTTTAACTGTTAAAGATCCTGATTTTAACTGTTAACTTTTTTAAAATCTTAAAATCCTTTATCATTAATGTTACGTTTTTCCTCATGGTTCTTTACTGGTGAAGATGAGGTTGACAGTTTATGGGAAATGTTGACCTGTTAGGCCCTCAGGTTAGACCCAAATCCAGAATCCGGCCCTGCTGTGACTGAGTCTGACATCCCTGGTCTTGAATATTAAGAAGCTAAAAGTGATGCTCTTATGGAAACGTTTGTTTTGTCCTGTCCCTGTGATCAGTCGTGTTTTATTCCATCTAAGGCCCAAACTAAAACATTTTTAATTCAATGAATAAGAGAGCTTGGACATTTGGACTGTGAATTCTTGTTGAAATGGTGATATTTTGTTGTTCTGGTGTTAAATGGGTTATGTTAGTTTGATTTGCACAAGTATCAAAGCTTTTCAACAGATTTAAAGGGGTCATTCCTCTTCATGTCTTGTTTTGGTCATTTAGAGTCAGAACAGAGACGTATCTCTAAAACATTTAGCTCAGCACGTATTAAAGGACTGAGAATACGGACAACAACGTCAGAGCAAACCTTCCTCCTGCAGGAAATACTGACGGAAATCATCACTGACAGCTCAAGTTTGAAATAAATCAGAAATGAAATTTGACTGAAACTTCTCTCTTCCTGTAAAGATTCCTGGTAGTTGAGAGTCACATGAAAGAGCTCTGAAACCTTATTTTATGAAATGCAGCAGAAGCTGCTGACAGTCATGTGTGATCTGATCTGTGCTCACATTTCACTCCTGAAAAACCTCTTTATTCTGTGTTTGTTGTGTCTCATGACACAAAGAACTTTTTAAAGGTCTCACAGGGAGAGACAAGCAGGGATAAATACATCCATGCTACTAAGAGAGAAATAAGACACACACATGAAAGATGACAGAGAGGAGATAAATGAGAGTAAATCCTGTGCTGGAGGTGGAGATGTGACGTTTATGGTGGTATGGCTGTTCAAATTTTGATGTCACCTGTTTGGAAAACTAAAGTCTCTTTTTTTCATGATTAAAGTCAAGTCCAGAATTCTAAAAATGTCTAAAAAGTGTCTATGAACAGTTAAATAATAAGAAAATATGCTTCATTAATTCCTGAAGGGGAAAATCTTTTTTACACTGGATCGTTGAGCATGCTACGCATAGGTAGGCCTTAAAATGCCCCCTTAGTTTAGTGGTTTAGACTGTGACGCCTTGCTCCAGGGCACCTTGGAAGAAGTCTGGAAGTGAACTGGCATGTCTCCTGCAACCAGACTGGGAACTTAAACCAGCAACCCTCTGGCTCCCAACCCAAGCCCTAACAGACTGAGCTGCCACCCTCTAGAGAAACGTTTCCATGCCAAAACATTTCCAATGGTTGATGGACTCACAGAACTGTACTGGAGAGGAATGTAGAGGTTACAATGCAGCCAGGTCAAGTGGCTGGGCCCCTGATAAACACAGAGAATGGACCCTGATAAACCAGATAATGGCCCCTGATAGACCAGAGAATGGACCCTGATAAACCCAGAGAATGGCCCCTGATAAACCCAGAGAATGGACCCTGATAAACCCAGAGAATGGCCCCTGATAAACCAGATAATGGCCCCTGATAAACCCAGAGAATGGCCCCTGATAAACCCAGAGAATGGCCCCTGATAAACCCAGAGAATGGCCCCTGATAAACCCAGAGAATGGCCCCTGATAAACCAGATAATGGCCCCTGATAAACCCAGAGAATGGCCCCTGATAAACCCAGAGAATGGCCCCTGATAAACCAGAGAATGGCCCCTGATAAACCCAGAGAATGGACCCTGATAAACCAGAGAATGGACCCTGATAAACCAGAGAATGGACCCTGATAAACCCAGAGAATGGACCCAGATAAACCCAGAAAATGGACCCTGACAAACCAGATAATGGACCCTGATAAACCAGATAATGGACCGCTATAAACCCAGAGAATGGACCCTGATAAACCCAGAGAATGGACCCTGATAAACCAGAGAATGGCCCCTGATAAACCCAGAGAATGGACCCTGATAAACCAGAGAATGGCCCCTGATAAACCAGAGAATGGACCCTGATAAACCCAGAGAATGGCCCCTGATAAACCCAGAGAATGGCCCCTGATAAACCAGAGAATGGCCCCTGATAAACCCAGAGAATGGCCCCTGATAAACCAGAGAATGGACCCTGATAAACCAGAGAATGGCCCCTGATAAACCAGAGAATGGACCCTGATAAACCAGAGAATGGCCCCTGATAAACCAGAGAATGGCCCCTGATAAACCAGAGAATGGCCCCTGATAAACCAGAGAATGGACCCTGATAAACCAGAGAATGGACCCTGATAAACCAGAGAATGGACCCTGATAAACCAGAGAATGGCCCCTGATAAACCAGAGAATGGACCCCTGATAAACCAGAGAATGGACCCCTGATAAACCAGAGAATGGACCCCTGATAAACCAGAGAATGGACCCTGATAAACCAGAGAATGGACCCCTGATAAACCAGAGAATGGCCCCTGATAAACCAGAGAATGGACCCCTGATAAACCAGAGAATGGACCCCTGATAAACCAGATAATGGCCCCTGATAGACCAGAGAATGGACCCTGATAAACCCAGAGAATGGCCCCTGATAAACCCAGAGAATGGACCCTGATAAACCCAGAGAATGGCCCCTGATAAACCAGATAATGGCCCCTGATAAACCCAGAGAATGGCCCCTGATAAACCCAGAGAATGGCCCCTGATAAACCCAGAGAATGGCCCCTGATAAACCAGATAATGGCCCCTGATAAACCCAGAGAATGGCCCCTGATAAACCCAGAGAATGGCCCCTGATAAACCAGAGAATGGACCCTGATAAACCAGATAATGGCCCCTGATAAACCCAGAGAATGGCCCCTGATAAACCCAGAGAATGGCCCCTGATAAACCAGAGAATGGACCCTGATAAACCAGATAATGGCCCCTGATAAACCCAGAGAATGGCCCCTGATAAACCCAGAGAATGGACCCTGATAAACCAGAGAATGGCCCCTGATAAACCCGGAGAATGGACCCCTGATAAACCAGAGAATGGCCCCTGATAAACCCAGAGAATGGCCCCTGATAAACCAGAGAATGGACCCTGATAAACCCGGAGAATGGCCCCTGATAAACCCAGAGAATGGCCCCTGATAAACCAAAGAATGGCCCCTGATAAACCCAGAGAATGGCCCCTGATAAACCAGAGAATGGACCCTGATAAACCAGAGAATGGCCCCTGATAAACCAGAGAATGGACCCTGATAAACCAGAGAATGGCCCCTGATAAACCAGAGAATGGCCCCTGATAAACCAGAGAATGGCCCCTGATAAACCAGAGAATGGACCCCTGATAAACCAGAGAATGGACCCTGATAAACCAGAGAATGGACCCCTGATAAACCAGAGAATGGCCCCTGATAAACCAGAGAATGGACCCTGATAAACCAGAGAATGGACCCCTGATAAACCAGAGAATGGACCCCTGATAAACCAGAGAATGGCCCCTGATAAACCAGAGAATGGACCCCTGATAAACCAGAGAATGGCCCCTGATAAACCAGAGAATGGCCCCTGATAAACCAGAGAATGGACCCTGATAAACCAGAGAATGGACCCCTGATAAACCAGAGAATGGACCCTGATAAACCAGAGAATGGACCCCTGATAAACCAGAGAATGGACCCCTGATAAACCAGAGAATGGACCCTGATAAACCAGAGAATGGCCCCTGATAAACCAGAGAATGGACCCCTGATAAACCAGAGAATGGCCCCTGATAAACCAGAGAATGGACCCCTGATAAACCAGAGAATGGCCCCTGATAAACCAGAGAATGGCCCCTGATAAACCAGAGAATGGCCCCTGATAAACCAGAGAATGGCCCCTCCACAGCTGTGATGTATTGATGATATGAATGCTTGTTGTGTCCAGTAGTATCGCTGCTAGTGTTCTGGCTAATATTGTTCATTCTGACATGTAAAACCTTTATGTTTGAGCTGAAAAGTGTGTCAGGATGATTTGGTTGTATTGTTTAAATTAGTAATCCATGCTACCTAACCCCTTTTCATCACTGTTTCTGTTAACTTTTGACATATTTTTTAAACTTTTCATTTATTTTAGATTTATTTAACTAGTTTTTTACCATGCATAACCCATTTTTGCCACTTTTCGACTGCTTTTCACCATTTCTGCCCATGTTTGCCTCTGCTCTTTGTGGATTTAACCCATTTTTGCCACTGTGTAACCACTTTCACCATATTTTTCAACAATTTTTCCACTTTTGTTAACTTTTGCCTTTTATTTCTGCAATTATTTAATCATCCTGATGTTTGGTCACATCATGGCTTAACTATTAAATCTGACATTACTTTCCAGTGGTTTAGTCAGTGCATCCGTCCACACTGCTAACGTTACTAAA